>NW_026778934.1:65000-75000 GCF_030144855.1 Hypanus sabinus
ACACACACTCTCTCTCTCTCACACACACTCTCTCTCACACACACACACTCACACACACACTCTCTCTCACACAGACTCTCACACACAGAGTCTCTCTCACACACACATATTCTCTCTCTCTGTCTCACACACACCGTCTCTTTCACACACACAGACTCTCTCACACAAACTCTCTCTCACACACACTCTCTCACACACACTCTCTCTCACACACAGAATTTCTCAGACTCTCTCTCACACACACATATGCTCTCTCTCTGTCTCACACACACAGACTCTCGCACACTCACAAACACTCTCTCTCACACACAGACTCTCTCACACACACACACTCTCACACACACTCTCTCTCATACACACTCTCTCTCACACACACACAGACTCTCTCTCACACACACACTCTCTCTCACACACACTCTCTCTCACACACAGACTCACACACACACTCTCTCTCACACACACTCTCTCTCATACACACTCTCTCTCTCTCACACACACTCTCTCTCACACACACAGACTCTCACACACACAGACTCTCTCTCACAGACACAGAGCCTCTCACACACACTCTCTCTCTCACATACACAGACTCTCTCTCACCGACTCTCACACACACATATTCTCTCTCTCTGTCTCACACACACAGTCTCTTTCACACACACACACTCTCTCTCTCACACACACTCTCTCTCTCACACACACACTCTCTCACAGACACACTCTCACACACACTCTCTCTCTCACACACACTCTCTCTCACACACAAACACTCACACACACACTCTCTCTCACACACACACTCTCTCTCTCACACACACAGACTCTCTCACACACATACACTCTCTCTCACACACACTCTCTCTCATACACAGACTCTCTGTCACACACACTCTCTCTCTCACACACAGACTCTCTCACACACACACTCTCTCTCACACACTCTCTCTCTCACACACAGACTCTCTCTCACACACAGACTCACACACACACACACTCTCTCTCTCACACACACAGACTCTCTCTCACACACACTCTCTCCCACACACACTCTCTCCCACACACACACACTCTCTCTCTCACACACTCTCTCTCACACACACACTCTCTCTCACACACAGACTCTCACACACACTCCCTCTCTCACACACACACTCTCTCTCACACACAGACTCTCACACACACTCTCTCTCTCACACACACACTCTCTCTCATACACACTCTCTCTCTCACACACACTCTCTCTCACACACACAGACTCTCACACACACTCTCTCTCTATTACACACACAGACTCTCTCTCACCGACTCTCACACACACATATTCTCTCTCTCTGTCTCTCACACACACAGACTCTTTCACACACAGACTCTCTCTCACACACAGACTCTCTCACACACACTCTCTCTCACACACAGAGTTTCTCACACAGACTCTCTCTCTCACACACACACACACACACTCTCTCTCACACACACATAATCTCTCTCCCTGTCTCACACACACAGTCTCTTTCACACACACACACTCTCTCTCACACACACTCTCTCTCACACACTGACTCTCTCACACACACTCTCTCTCTCACACACAGACTCTCTCACAGACACACTCTCACACACACTCTCTCTCATACTCTTTCTCACACACACACAGTCTCACACACAGACTCTTTCACACACGCTCTCTCTCTCACACACACTCTCGTTCACACACACTCTCTCTCTCACACACACTCTCTCTCACACACACACACTCACACACACACTCTCTCTCACGCAGACTCTCACACACAGAGTCTCTCTCACACACACATATTCTCTCTCTCTGTCTCACACACACCGTCTCTTTCACACACACAGACTCTCTCACACACTCTCTCTCACACACACTCTCTCACACACACTCTCTCTCACACACACATATTCTCTCTCTCTGTCTCACACACACAGACTCTCTCACACTCACAAACACTCTCTCTCACACACAGAATCTCTCTCACACACACTCTCTCTCTCTCACACACTCTCTCTCACACAAAGACTCTCTCTCACACACAGACTCTCACACACACACTCTCTCTCTCACACACATTCTCTCTCACACACAGACACTCACACACACACTCTCTGTGACACACAGACTCTCTCACACACACTCTCTCTCACACACACACTCTCTCTCTCACACGCAGACTCTCTCACACACACTCTCACACTCACTCTCTCTCATAAACACTCTCTCTCACACACACTCTCTCTCACACACAGACTCTCTCTCACACACACACTCTCTCTCTCACACACAGACTCTCTCACACACACACACTCTCACACACACTCTCTCTCATACACACTCTCTCTCACACACACACAGACTCTCTCTCACACACACACTCTCTCTCACACACACTCTCTCTCACACACAGACTCTCACACACACACTCTCTCTCACACACACTCTCTCTCATACACACTCTCTCTCTCTCACACACACTCTCTCTCACACACACAGACTCTCACACACACAGACTCTCTCTCACAGACACAGAGCCTCTCACACACACTCTCTCTCTCTCACACACACAGACTCTCTCTCACCGACTCTCACACACACATATTCTCTCTCTCTGTCTCACACACACAGTCTCTTTCACACACACACACTCTCTCTCTCACACACACTCTCTCTCTCTCACACACACTCTCTCACAGACACACTCTCACACACACTCTCTCTCTCACACACACTCTCTCTCACACACACACACTCACACACACACTCTCTCTCACACACACTCTCTCTCTCACACACACAGACTCTCTCACACACATACACTCTCTCTCACACACACTCTCTCTCATACACAGACTCTCTCTCACACACACTCTCTCTCTCACACACAGACTCTCTCACACACACACTCTCTCTCACACACACCCTCTCTCACATACAGACTCTCTCTCACACACAGACTCACACACACACACACTCTCTCTCTCACACACACAGACTCTCTCTCACACACACTCTCTCCCACACACACTCTCTCCCACACACACACACTCTCTCTCTCACACACTCTCTCTCACACACACACTCTCTCTCACACACAGACTCTCACACACACTCCCTCTCTCACACACACACTCTCTCTCTCTCACACACACTCTCTCTCATACACACTCTCTCTCTCACACACACTCTCTCTCACACACACAGACTCTCACACACACTCTCTCTCTCTTACACACACAGACTCTCTCTCACCGACTCTCACACACACATATTCTCTCTCTCTGTCTCTCACACACACAGACTCTTTCACACACAGACTCTCTCTCACACACAGACTCTCTCACACACACTCTCTCTCACACACAGTTTCTCACACAGACTCTCTCTCTCACACACACACACACTCTCTCTCTCACACACACATATTCTCTCTCCCTGTCTCACACACACAGTCTCTTTCACACACACACTCTCTCTCACACACACTCTCTCTCACACACTGACTCTCTCACACACACTCTCTCTCTCACACACAGACTCTCTCACAGACACACTCTCACACACACTCTCTCTCATACTCTCTCTCACACACACACAGTCTCACACACAGACTCACTTTCACACACGCTCTCTCTCTCACACACACTCTCGTTCACACACACTCTCTCTCTCACACACACTCTCTCTCACACACACACACTCACACACACACTCTCTCTCACACACACACTCTCTCTCTCACACACACAGACTCTCTCACACACATACACTCTCTCTCACACACACTCTCTCTCATACACAGACTCTCTCTCACACACACTCTCTCTCTCACACACAGACTCTCTCACACACACACTCTCTCTCACACACACCCTCTCTCACACACAGACTCTCTCTCACACACAGACTCACACACACACACACTCTCTCTCTCACACACACAGACTCTCTCTCACACACACTCTCTCCCACACACACTCTCTCCCACACACACACACTCTCTCTCTCACACACACTCTCTCTCACACACAGACTCTCTCACAGACACACTCTCACACACACTCTCTCTCATACTCTCTCTCACACACACACAGTCTCACACACAGACTCTCTTTCACACACGCTCTCTCTCTCACACACACTCTCGTTCACACACACTCTCTCTCTCACACACACTCTCTCTCACACACACACACTCACACACACACTCTCTCTCACACAGACTCTCACACACAGAGTCTCTCTCACACACACATATTCTCTCTCTCTGTCTCACACACACCGTCTCTTTCACACACACAGACTCTCTCACACACACTCTCTCTCACACACACTCTCTCACACACACTCTCTCTCACACACACATATTCTCTCTCTCTGTCTCACACACACAGACTCTCTCTCACACACACAAACTCTCTCTCACACACAGAATCTCTCTCACACACACTCTCTCTCTCACACACACTCCCTCTCTCACACACACACTCTCTCTCACACACAGACTCTCACACACACACTCTCTCTCTCACACACACTCTCTCTCATACACACTCTCTCTCTCACACACACTCTCTCTCACACACACAGACTCTCACACACACTCTCTCTCTCTTACACACACAGACTCTCTCTCACCGACTCTCACACACACATATTCTCTCTCTCTGTCTCTCACACACACAGACTCTTTCACACACAGACTCTCTCTCACACACAGACTCTCTCACACACACTCTCTCTCACACACAGTTTCTCACACAGACTCTCTCTCTCACACACACACACACACTCTCTCTCTCACACACACATATTCTCTCTCCCTGTCTCACACACACAGTCTCTTTCACACACACACACTCTCTCTCACACACACTCTCTCTCACACACTGACTCTCTCACACACACTCTCTCTCTCACACACAGACTCTCTCACAGACACACTCTCACACACACTCTCTCTCATACTCTCTCTCACACACACACAGTCTCACACACAGACTCACTTTCACACACGCTCTCTCTCTCACACACACTCTCGTTCACACACACTCTCTCTCTCACACACACTCTCTCTCACACACACACACTCACACACACACTCTCTCTCACACACACACTCTCTCTCTCACACACACAGACTCTCTCACACACATACACTCTCTCTCACACACACTCTCTCTCATACACAGACTCTCTCTCACACACACTCTCTCTCTCACACACAGACTCTCTCACACACACACTCTCTCTCACACACACCCTCTCTCACACACAGACTCTCTCTCACACACAGACTCACACACACACACACTCTCTCTCTCACACACACAGACTCTCTCTCACACACTCTCTCCCACACACACTCTCTCCCACACACACACACTCTCTCTCTCACACACACTCTCTCTCACACACACACACTCACACACACACTCTCTCTCACGCAGACTCTCACACACAGAGTCTCTCTCACACACACATATTCTCTCTCTCTGTCTCACACACACCGTCTCTTTCACACACACAGACTCTCTCACACACTCTCTCTCACACACACTCTCTCACACACACTCTCTCTCACACACACATAATCTCTCTCCCTGTCTCACACACACAGTCTCTTTCACACACACACACTCTCTCTCACACACACTCTCTCTCACACACTGACTCTCTCACACACACTCTCTCTCTCACACACAGACTCTCTCACAGACACACTCTCACACACACTCTCTCTCATACTCTTTCTCACACACACACAGTCTCACACACAGACTCTTTCACACACGCTCTCTCTCTCACACACACTCTCGTTCACACACACTCTCTCTCTCACACACACTCTCTCTCACACACACACACTCACACACACACTCTCTCTCACGCAGACTCTCACACACAGAGTCTCTCTCACACACACATATTCTCTCTCTCTGTCTCACACACACCGTCTCTTTCACACACACAGACTCTCTCACACACTCTCTCTCACACACACTCTCTCACACACACTCTCTCTCACACACACATATTCTCTCTCTCTGTCTCACACACACAGACTCTCTCACACTCACAAACACTCTCTCTCACACACAGAATCTCTCTCACACACACTCTCTCTCTCTCACACACTCTCTCTCACACAAAGACTCTCTCTCACACACAGACTCTCACACACACACTCTCTCTCTCACACACATTCTCTCTCACACACAGACACTCACACACACACTCTCTGTGACACACAGACTCTCTCACACACACTCTCTCTCACACACACACTCTCTCTCTCACACGCAGACTCTCTCACACACACTCTCACACTCACTCTCTCTCATAAACACTCTCTCTCACACACACTCTCTCTCACACACAGACTCTCTCTCACACACACACTCTCTCTCTCACACACAGACTCTCTCACACACACACACTCTCACACACACTCTCTCTCATACACACTCTCTCTCACACACACACAGACTCTCTCTCACACACACACTCTCTCTCACACACACTCTCTCTCACACACAGACTCTCACACACACACTCTCTCTCACACACACTCTCTCTCATACACACTCTCTCTCTCTCACACACACTCTCTCTCACACACACAGACTCTCACACACACAGACTCTCTCTCACAGACACAGAGCCTCTCACACACACTCTCTCTCTCTCACACACACAGACTCTCTCTCACCGACTCTCACACACACATATTCTCTCTCTCTGTCTCACACACACAGTCTCTTTCACACACACACACTCTCTCTCTCACACACACTCTCTCTCTCTCACACACACTCTCTCACAGACACACTCTCACACACACTCTCTCTCTCACACACACTCTCTCTCACACACACACACTCACACACACACTCTCTCTCACACACACTCTCTCTCTCACACACACAGACTCTCTCACACACATACACTCTCTCTCACACACACTCTCTCTCATACACAGACTCTCTCTCACACACACTCTCTCTCTCACACACAGACTCTCTCACACACACACTCTCTCTCACACACACCCTCTCTCACATACAGACTCTCTCTCACACACAGACTCACACACACACACACTCTCTCTCTCACACACACAGACTCTCTCTCACACACACTCTCTCCCACACACACTCTCTCCCACACACACACACTCTCTCTCTCACACACTCTCTCTCACACACACACTCTCTCTCACACACAGACTCTCACACACACTCCCTCTCTCACACACACACTCTCTCTCTCTCACACACACTCTCTCTCATACACACTCTCTCTCTCACACACACTCTCTCTCACACACACAGACTCTCACACACACTCTCTCTCTCTTACACACACAGACTCTCTCTCACCGACTCTCACACACACATATTCTCTCTCTCTGTCTCTCACACACACAGACTCTTTCACACACAGACTCTCTCTCACACACAGACTCTCTCACACACACTCTCTCTCACACACAGTTTCTCACACAGACTCTCTCTCTCACACACACACACACTCTCTCTCTCACACACACATATTCTCTCTCCCTGTCTCACACACACAGTCTCTTTCACACACACACACTCTCTCTCACACACACTCTCTCTCACACACTGACTCTCTCACACACACTCTCTCTCTCACACACAGACTCTCTCACAGACACACTCTCACACACACTCTCTCTCATACTCTCTCTCACACACACACAGTCTCACACACAGACTCACTTTCACACACGCTCTCTCTCTCACACACACTCTCGTTCACACACACTCTCTCTCTCACACACACTCTCTCTCACACACACACACTCACACACACACTCTCTCTCACACACACACTCTCTCTCTCACACACACAGACTCTCTCACACACATACACTCTCTCTCACACACACTCTCTCTCATACACAGACTCTCTCTCACACACACTCTCTCTCTCACACACAGACTCTCTCACACACACACTCTCTCTCACACACACCCTCTCTCACACACAGACTCTCTCTCACACACAGACTCACACACACACACACTCTCTCTCTCACACACACAGACTCTCTCTCACACACACTCTCTCCCACACACACTCTCTCCCACACACACACACTCTCTCTCTCACACACACTCTCTCTCACACACAGACTCTCTCACAGACACACTCTCACACACACTCTCTCTCATACTCTCTCTCACACACACACAGTCTCACACACAGACTCTCTTTCACACACGCTCTCTCTCTCACACACACTCTCGTTCACACACACTCTCTCTCTCACACACACTCTCTCTCACACACACACACTCACACACACACTCTCTCTCACACAGACTCTCACACACAGAGTCTCTCTCACACACACATATTCTCTCTCTCTGTCTCACACACACCGTCTCTTTCACACACACAGACTCTCTCACACACACTCTCTCTCACACACACTCTCTCACACACACTCTCTCTCACACACACATATTCTCTCTCTCTGTCTCACACACACAGACTCTCTCACACTCACAAACTCTCTCTCACACACAGAATCTCTCTCACACACACTCTCTCTCTCACACACACTCCCTCTCTCACACACACACTCTCTCTCACACACAGACTCTCACACACACACTCTCTCTCTCACACACACTCTCTCTCATACACACTCTCTCTCTCACACACACTCTCTCTCACACACACAGACTCTCACACACACTCTCTCTCTCTTACACACACAGACTCTCTCTCACCGACTCTCACACACACATATTCTCTCTCTCTGTCTCTCACACACACAGACTCTTTCACACACAGACTCTCTCTCACACACAGACTCTCTCACACACACTCTCTCTCACACACAGTTTCTCACACAGACTCTCTCTCTCACACACACACACACACTCTCTCTCTCACACACACATATTCTCTCTCCCTGTCTCACACACACAGTCTCTTTCACACACACACACTCTCTCTCACACACACTCTCTCTCACACACTGACTCTCTCACACACACTCTCTCTCTCACACACAGACTCTCTCACAGACACACTCTCACACACACTCTCTCTCATACTCTCTCTCACACACACACAGTCTCACACACAGACTCACTTTCACACACACTCTCTCTCTCACACACACTCTCTCTCACACACACACACTCACACACACACTCTCTCTCACACACACACTCTCTCTCTCACACACACAGACTCTCTCACACACATACACTCTCTCTCACACACACTCTCTCTCATACACAGACTCTCTCTCACACACACTCTCTCTCTCACACACAGACTCTCTCACACACACACTCTCTCTCACACACACCCTCTCTCACACACAGACTCTCTCTCACACACAGACTCACACACACACACACTCTCTCTCTCACACACACAGACTCTCTCTCACACACACTCTCTCCCACACACACTCTCTCCCACACACACACACTCTCTCTCTCACACACACTCTCTCTCACACACAGACTCTCTCACAGACACACTCTCACACACACTCTCTCTCATACTCTCTCTCACACACACACAGTCTCACACACAGACTCTCTTTCACACACGCTCTCTCTCTCACACACACTCTCGTTCACACACACTCTCTCTCTCACACACACTCTCTCTCACACACACACACTCACACACACACTCTCTCTCACACAGACTCTCACACACAGAGTCTCTCTCACACACACATATTCTCTCTCTCTGTCTCACACACACCGTCTCTTTCACACACACAGACTCTCTCACACACACTCTCTCTCACACACACTCTCTCACACACACTCTCTCTCACACACACATATTCTCTCTCTCTGTCTCACACACACAGACTCTCTCACACTCACAAACTCTCTCTCACACACAGAATCTCTCTCACACACACTCTCTCTCTCACACACACTCCCTCTCTCACACACACACTCTCTCTCACAC
>NW_026778934.1:80000-82500 GCF_030144855.1 Hypanus sabinus
TCTCTCACACACACTCTCTCTCACACACTGACTCTCTCACACACACACTCTCTCTCTCTCACACACAGACTCTCTCACAGACACACTCTCACACACACTCTCTCTCATACTCTCACACACACACAGAGTCTCACACACACAGACTCTCTTTCACACACGCTCTCTCTCTCACACACACTCTCGTTCACACACACTCTCTCACACACACACACACTCTCTCTCACACACACATATTCTCTCTGTCTCACACACACAGTCTCTTTCACACACACACACACACTCTCTCTC
Source organism: Hypanus sabinus (assembly GCF_030144855.1). Taxonomy (NCBI): domain Eukaryota; kingdom Metazoa; phylum Chordata; class Chondrichthyes; order Myliobatiformes; family Dasyatidae; genus Hypanus; species Hypanus sabinus. The sequence goes on from NW_026778934.1 coordinate 80,289, forward strand.
TCACACACACTCTCTCTCACACACTGACTCTCTCACACACACACTCTCTCTCTCTCACACACAGACTCTCTCACAGACACACTCTCACACACACTCTCTCTCATACTCTCTCTCACACACACAGTCTCACACACAGACTCTCTTTCACACACGCTCTCTCTCTCACACACACTCTCGTTCACACACACTCTCTCTCTCACACACACTCTCTCTCACACACACACACTCACACACACACTCTCTCTCACACAGACTCTCACACACAGAGTCTCTCTCACACACACATATTCTCTCTCTCTGTCTCACACACACCGTCTCTTTCACACACACAGACTCTCTCACACACACTCTCTCTCACACACACTCTCTCACACACACTCTCTCTCACACACACATATTCTCTCTCTCTGTCTCACACACACAGACTCTCTCACACTCACAAACTCTCTCTCACACACAGAATCTCTCTCACACACACTCTCTCTCTCTCACACACTCTCTCTCACACACAGACTCTCTCTCACACACAGACTCTCACACACACACTCTCTCTCTCACACACATTCTCTCTCACACACAGACACTCACACACACACTCTCTGTCACACACAGACTCTCTCACACACACTCTCGCTCACACACACACTCTCTCTCTCACACGCAGAATCTCTCACACACACTCTCACACTCACTCTCTCTCATACACTCTCTCTCACACACACACAGGCTCTTCCACACACACTCTCTCGCTGTCTCACACACACTCTCTCTCACACACAGACTCTCACACACACACTCTCACACACACTCTCTCTCACTCACACACAGACTCTCTCACACACACACTCTCACACACACTCTCTCTCACTCACACACAGACTCTCTCACACACACACTCTCACACTCACTCTCACACACTCTCTCTCTCACACACAGACTCTCTCTCATACACACTCTCTCTCTCACCGACTCTCACACACACATATTCTCTCTATCTCTGTCTCACACACACAGACTCTCACACACACACTCTTTCACACACACACACTCTCTCTCTCACTCACACACAGACTCTCTCACACACACACACTCTATCTCTCACCAACTCACACACACAGACTCTCTCACCGACTCTCACACACACATATTCTCTCTCTCTGTCTCACACACACAGACTCTTTCACACACACAGACTCTCTCTCACACACACTCTCTCTCTCTCACACACAGACTCTCTCACACACACACACTCTCACACACACTTTCTCTCATACACACTCTCTCTCTCTCTCTCACCGACTCTCACACACCCATATTCTCTCTCTCTGTCTCACACACACAGACACTTTCACACACACAGATTCTATCTCACACACACTCTCTCTCACACACAGACTCTCTCACACACTCTCTCACACAAACTCTCTCTCATACTCTCTCTCACACACACACAGTCTCACACACAGACTCTCTTTCACACACGCTCTCTCTCTCACACACACTCTCGTTCACACACACTCTCTCTCTCACACACACTCTCTCTCACACACACACACTCACACACACACTCTCTCTCACACACACACTCTCTCTCTCACACACACAGACTCTCTCACACACATACACTCTCTCTCACACACACTCTCTCTCATACACAGTCTCTCTCTCACACACACTCTCTCTCTCACACACAGACTCTCTCACACACACACTCTCTCTCACACACACTCTCTCTCACACACAGACTCTCTCTCACACACACTCTCTCCCACACACACTCTCTCCCACACACACACACTCTCTCTCTCACACACTCTCTCACACACACACTCTCTCTCACACACAGACTCTCACACACACTCTCTCTCTCACACACACACTCTCTCTCATACACACTCTCTCTCTCACACACACTCTCTCTCACACACACTCTCTCTCACACACACTCTCTCTCACACACAGAGTTTCTCACACAGACTCTCTCTCTCACACACACACACACACACACACTCTCTCTCACACACACATATTCTCTCTCTCTGTCTCACACACACAGTCTCTTTCACACACACACTCTCTCTCACACACACTCTCTCTCACACACTGACTCTCTCACACACACACTCTCTCTCTCTCACACACAGACTCTCTCACAGACACACTCTCACACACACTCTCTCTCATACTCTCACACACACACAGAGTCTCACAC
>NW_026778934.1:85000-220000 GCF_030144855.1 Hypanus sabinus
AAGGAAGTGAAAGACCGGAAATTATAAACCAGTCACCCTGATCTCGGTGGCTGGTAAGATTTTATAGTCCATTATTAAGGATGAAATTTCAGAGTACTTGGAAGTACATAAATGAAATTGAACAAACTCAGCACTTTAGAGAGAAATTGCCTGACAAATCTGTCGGAATTCTTTGAGGAGGTAGCAAGCAGTTTAGACAAAGGAGAGTCAGAGAACGTCAATACCTGGGGTTTCAGAAGCCCCTTGACAAGGTGCCCCACACACGAGGCAGCTAAATGAGACCCGTGGTGTCAGAGACAAGTTATTAATATGGACAGAAGGTTGGCTTTCTAGGGGAAGGCCGAGAGTGGGGATAAAAGTGGGCATTTTCAAGATGGCAGCAGATGGTTAGAGGGTCAGCGTTGGGGCGACGACTTTTCACTTCTCACAGCTGAACGATTTGGGCCAGGGAGCTGACGGTGCTGTGGTCTGGGTTGCAGACAATACCTAGGGGGTGTGAAGGAGTCAGGAGGGCTTGAGCAGGCTGGGAGAGTGGGCAAAGAGGTGGCAGACGGAACACAAATTGTGGGTGGGAAACATGAAGGTAACAACTATTTTCCAAACAGGGACTAAAATAGAAACACGGGGCGCAACGTTTAGCATTCCCGGAAGGTTAAGTTGCAGGTTGAGTCGGTGGTGAGGAAGGCAGAGGCAATGTTAGCATCCATTTCCAGAGGACTGGAGTATCAAATCAAGGATGACCTGGCGAAGCTTTATAGGGCATTGGCCAGGCCGTACACTTGGAGGACCATCAGCAGTTTTGGGCCTCCTAGCGGCCATGGTTTAAGAATAAGCGGTAGGCCATTTAGAACATTGATGCGGAAAAACTTTTTCACCCAGAGAGTTGTGGATATGTGGAATGCTCTGCCCCAGATGCCAGTGGAGGCCAAGTCTCTGGATGCATTCAAAAGAGAGTTAGATAGAGCTCTTGTAGATAGCGGGGTCAAGGGATATGGGGAGAGGGCAGGAACGGGGTACTGATTGTGTATGTTCAGCCATGATCACAGTGAATGGTGGTGCTGGCTAGAAGGGCCGAATGGCCTACTCCTGCACCTATTGTCTATCGAAGAAAGGACGTGCCGGCCTTGGAGGGTGTCCAGAGGAAATCCACGAGATCAATCCCAGGAATGAATGGGTTAATGTACGAGGAGTGTCTGGTGTCTCGGGGGCCTGTACTTGCTGGAGTTTAGAAGAATGGGGGGAGAGGGGGGAATCTCATCGAATATTTAAAAGCCCCAATACAGTGGACTTGGAGAAGATGTCTCCTATAGTCGGGGAGTCGAGGGAACAGCCTCTGAATAGAGGGCCATCCCTTTAGAATAGAGATGAGTTCCACATAAGACAACCCTCACAGTGGGAACAAGATGTCCCTCAGATTCCTATTAAACCCTCCCTCCCCTGAATCCTCTAGATCTTGATTCCCTGACCCTGGGGAAAATGCCCGTGTATCCACCCCATCTACTGTGAGCCCCTTTTTTTTAAACCCCTCTAAACAGTCACCCCCAGACTCCTATGTCCCAACCAGCCCGAACTTGCTCCATAACTCAGTCCCTCAATTCCCGACAACATCTTCGTAAATCTCCTTCACACTCTTTCCAGCTGAGTGTCATCTTTCCGACAGCTGGGCGACCCAAACTCTACAGGTTTTCAAAAGTACATTTAATGTCAGAGAAACGTCTACAATAGAACCACAGAACATCACAGCACAGGCCTTTCGGCCCTTCTTGGCTGTGCGAAACCGTTTTTCTGCCTCGTCCCACTGACCTGCACCAGGCCCATATGTGTGTGTGAGGTTCGTCCAGCCTCTCACCACAGCACGTGCCCTCTAATACAGGCCACTTCCAGCTAAGCAACGCACACAGAATACAGGAGGAGCTCAGCAGGCCGGGCGGCACCGTGCAGTTGACGTTTCGGCCCGAGACCCTTCCACAGATGCTGCCCGGCCTGCTGGGCTCCTCCAGCAGTTGGTGTGTGTGCTCTGGATTTCCAACGTCTGCATATTTTCTCTGCTTTGTGGTTCAACGTCCTGCTAAACCTCTCCTGCACCCTCTCCAAGGGCTTGACATCCTTCCTCTAGTGGGGCGACCAGAACTGTAAACAATACTCCAGATGCGGCCTGACAAGTCAAGTAACTTTTATTGTCATTTCGATCATAACTGCTGGTGCAGTACACAGTAAAAACAAGACAGTGTTTTTCAGGACCATGGTGAGACATGACACAGTACAAAAACTAGACTGAACTACGTGAAAAACAACACAGAGAGAGAAAAAAAACTACACTAGACTACAGACCTACCCTGGACTGCATAAAGTGCACAAAAACAGTGCAGGCATTACAATAAATAATAAACAGGACAACAGGGCAGTAAGGTGTCAGTCCGGGCTCTGGGTATTGAGGAGTCTGATGGCTTGGGGGAAGAAACTGTTACATATTCTGGTCGTGAGAGCCCGAATGCTTCGGAGCCTTTTCCCAGACGGCAGGAGGGAGAAGAGTTTGTATGAGGGGTGGGTGGGATCCTTCATAATGCTGTTTGCTTTGCGGATGCAGCGTGTAGTGTAAATGTCCATGATGGCAGGAAGAGAGACCCCAATGATCTTCTCATCTGACCTCACTATCCACTGCAGGGTCTTGCGATCCGAGATGGTGCAATTCCCGAACCAGGCAGAGATGCAGCTGCTCAGGATGCTCTCAATACAACCCCTGTAGAATGTGATGAGGATGGGGGGTGGGAGATGGACTTTCCTCAGCCTTCGCAGAAAGTAGAGACGCTGTTGGGCTTTCTTTGCTATGGAGCTGGTGTTGAGGGACCAGGTGAGATTCTCCGCCAGGTGAACACCAAGAAATTTGGTGCTCTTAACGATCTCTACCGAGGAGCCGTCGATGTTCAGCAGGGAGTGGTCGCTCCGTGCCCTCCTGAAGTCAACAACCATCTCTTTTGTTTTGTTCACGTTCAGAGACGTAGGGTTTTATAAAGCTGCAGCATAACTTCCTGACTTTTGAGCTCAACTAATGAAAAGGCAAGCATGCCATAAGCCTTCTTAACCACCTAACAATCTGTGTAGCCACTTTCAGAGCACAATCAACTTGGATCCCAAGGTCCCTCTGTTCATCAACATTGTTAAGGGTCTTGCCCGAACAGGGTCCTGTCTCTCTGCATTTGAACTACCAGGGTGCAACGCTTCAGCTTGGCTTCCCATTCCCATTCCGACACGTCTGTCCAACGGCCTCTCTACTGCCACAAGGTGGGAGGGGGCCACACCTCATATTCGACAACACACACACACACACACACACACATGCACAAAATGCCGGAGGAATGCAGGAATAAACAGTTGATGTATCAAGCTGAGACCCTTCACCACTCCTGCTGAGCTCCTCCAGCCGTTTTTCCTGCGTTGCTCAAGATTTCCAGCATCTGCAGAATCTTTGTACCTACCTCATTAGAGGGCAAAACAGTTATTTTTCTTGTGGTAATCTCTCCTTTGCTTGCCTGCATTTATATATAACCATATCCATTCTGTGACCACTTTATTAGTACCCAATAACATGGCCATTGAGTGCGTGTCATGGTCTTCTGCTGCTGGAGCCCATCCACTTCAAGTTTCGGCACGTTGTGCATTTGGAGATGCCCTGCTGCACACCACTGTTGTAACGTGTGGTTATTTGAGTCACTGTCGCCTTCCTGTCAGCTTGAACCAGTCTGGCCATTCTCCTCTGACCTTTCTCACTAACGAGGCGTTTTCACCCAGAGAACTGCCTCTCACTGGATTTTTTTTTTGTTTCCACACCGTTCTCTGTAAACTCCAGAGACTGTGTGGGTGAAAATCCCAGGAGATCAGCAGTTTCTGAGATACTCAAACCACCCATCTGGCACCAACCATCATTCCACGGTCAAAGCCACTCAGGTCACCTTTCTTCCCCCGTTCTGATGTTTGATCTGAACAACTGAACCTCTTGACCATGTCTGCATGCTTTTATGCATCGACCTGCTGCCACGTGATTGGCTGATTAGATATTTGCACTAACAAGTAGGCATACCTCATAAAATGGCCTCTGAAAGTTGTTTCGTGTAATTGCTCAGTGAATTGTCCAGTCATTTTGGCACAATCGTTTTTGTATTTTTCTAGAAACTTTTCAGTAGCAGGCGTCACACCACTTGAACATGGCCAACTCGCGGGTCAGTTGTACCCTCTGTTATCTCTGGTGTGAGTATGAAGCAACATTGACTGCAATATCATTCGCCTGTCTTCTGCCCCCCGGCTCCTCTTCCTTGATCATTCTCCCCACTACCAACATTTAATAAAATGACTGGCATCAATCATCTTTATGGCTCATTCTTGATTTCAGAAGAACCTTCGGATTGCAGAAGCATCGGGACATGATGCCTCATATTCCGTAGCGAAAGGATCGCCAACCGAATGGAGTGTACATTGACTTCTCTAACCCTCCCCACCATTTCCATGACCACCCCCTCCCCACCCCCACTCTTTCTGGTTAGCAACCTCCCCACCGTTTCCGTGACCACCCCTCCACACCCCCACTCTTTCTGGTTAACACCCTCCCCACCGTTTCCATGACCACCCCCTCCCCACCCCCACTCTTTCTGGTTAACACCCTCCCCACCGTTTCCATGACCACCCCCTCCCCACCCTCACTCTTTCTGGTTAACACCCTCCCCACCGTTTCCATGACCTCCCCCTCCCCACCCCCACTCTTTCTGGTTAACACCCTCCCCACCGTTTCCATGACCACCCCCTCCCCATCCCCACTCTTTCTGGTTAACACCCTCCCCACCGTTTCCATGACCACCCCCTCCCCACCCTCACTCTTTCTGGTTAACACCCTCCCCACCGTTTCCATGACCTCCCCCTCCCCACCCCCACTCTTTCTGGTTAACACCCTCCCCACCGTTTCCATGACCACCCCCTCCCCATCCCACTCTTTCTGGTTAACACCCTCCCCACCGTTTCTATGACCACCCCCTCCCCACCCCCACTCTTTCTGGTTAGCACCCTCCCCACCGTTTCCGTGACCACCCCCACTCTTTCTGGTTAGCAACCTCCCCACCATTTCCATGACCACCCCCTCCCCACCCCCACTCTTTCTGGTTAACACCCTCCCCACCGTTTCCATGACCACCCCCTCCCCACCCCCACTCTTTCTGGTTAACACCCTCCCCACCGTTTCCATGACCACCCCCTCCCCACCCCCACTCTTTCTGGTTAACACCCTCCCCACCGTTTCCATGACCACCCCCTCCCCACCCCCACTCTTTCTGGTTAACACCCTCCCCACCGTTTCCATGACCCCCCCCTCCCCACCCCCACTCTTTCTGGTTAGCAACCTCCCCACCATGATCAGCCCATCGTCTCCTCCCCCTTTTCCCAAGGTCCATTCTCCTCTCCTATCAGGTTCCTTCTTCTTCAGCCCTTTGCCTCTTCCACCTATCACCCCCCCCCCCCCCGCCCCACTCCAATGTCCCTCTCATCTCTAAAGACCAGTGCCTGCAAAAATTGTGCCATGCAATTCTTTTGCCCGGTGACAACAGGTGCACACCGAATAATTTCTTCAATAAAAGCATCCCGCCTCTGGGAGGCTCCGCCCACACAGACAGATCCCGCCTCTGGGAGGCTCCGCCCACATAGACAGATCCCGCCTCTGGGAGGCTCCGCCCACACAGACAGATCCCGCCTCTGGGAGGCTCCGCCCACACAGACAGATCCCGCCTCTGGGAGGCTCCGCCCACACAGACAGATCCCGCCTCTGGGAGGCTCCGCCCACACAGACAGATCCCGCCTCTGGGAGGCTCCGCCCACACTGACCGATCCCTCCCCTTACAGACCCCGCCCACACAGACCGATCCCCTCTGACAGACCCCGCCCACACAGACCGATCCCTCCCCTGACAGACCCCGCCCACACTGACCGATCCCTCCCCTGACAGACCCCGCCCACACTGACCGATCCCTCCCCTGACAGACCCCGCCCACACTGACCGATCCCTCCCCTTACAGACCCCGCCCACACTGACCGATCCCTCCCCTTACAGACCCCGCCCACACTGACCGATCCCTCCCCTTACAGACCCCGTCCACACTGACCGATCCCTCCCCTTACAGACCCCGCCCACACTGACCGATCCCTCCCCTTACAGACCCCGCCCACACTGACCGATCCCTCCCCTTACAGACCCCGTCCACACTGACCGATCCCTCCCCTTACAGACCCCGCCCACACTGACCGATCCCTCCCCTTACAGACCCCGCCCACACTGACCGATCCCTCCCCTTACAGACCCAGCCCACACTGACCGATCCCGCCCCTTACAGACCCCGCCCACACTGACCGATCCCTCCCCTGACAGACCCCGCCCACACTGACCGATCCCTCCCCTTACAGACCCCGCCCACACTGACCGATCCCTCCCCTTACAGACCCAGCCCACACTGACCGATCCCGCCCCTTACAGACCCCGCCCACACTGACCGATCCCTCCCGTTACAGACCCCGCCCACACTGACCGATCCCTCCCCTTACAGACCCAGCCCACACTGACCGATCCCGCCCCTTACAGACCCCGCCCACACTGACCGATCCCTCCCCTTACAGACCCCGCCCACACTGACCGATCCCTCCCCTTACAGACCCCACCCACACTGACCGATCCCTCCCCTTACAGACCCCGCCCACACAGACCGATCCCCTCTGACAGACCCCGCCCACACAGACCGATCCCTCCCCTGACAGACCCCGCCCACAATGACCGATCCCTCCCCTTACAGACCCCGCCCACACTGACCGATCCCCTCTGACAGACCCCGCCCACACAGACCGATCCCTCCCCTGACAGACCCCGCCCACACTGACCGATCCCTCCCCTGACAGACCCCGCCCACACTGACCGATCCCTCCCCTGACAGACCCCGCCCACACTGACCGATCCCTCCCCTTACAGACCCCGCCCACACTGACCGATCCCTCCCCTTACAGACCCCGCCCACACTGACCGATCCCTCCCCTTACAGACCCCGTCCACACTGACCGATCCCTCCCCTTACAGACCCCGCCCACACTGACCGATCCCTCCCCTTACAGACCCCGCCCACACTGACCGATCCCTCCCCTTACAGACCCCGTCCACACTGACCGATCCCTCCCCTTACAGACCCCGCCCACACTGACCGATCCCTCCCCTTACAGACCCCGCCCACACTGACCGATCCCTCCCCTTACAGACCCAGCCCACACTGACCGATCCCGCCCCTTACAGACCCCGCCCACACTGACCGATCCCTCCCCTTACAGACCCCACCCACACTGACCGATCCCTCCCCTTACAGACCCCGCCCACACAGACCGATCCCCTCTGACAGACCCCGCCCACACAGACCGATCCCTCCCCTTACAGACCCCGCCCACACTGACCGATCCCTCCCCTTACAGACCCCGCCCACACTGACCGATCCCTCCCCTTACAGACCCCGTCCACACTGACCGATCCCTCCCCTTACAGACCCCGCCCACACAGACCGATCCCCTCTGACAGACCCCGCCCACACAGACCGATCCCGCCCCTTACAGACCCCGCCCACACTGACCGATCCCTCCCGTTACAGACCCCGCCCACACTGACCGATCCCTCCCCTTACAGACCCAGCCCACACTGACCGATCCCTCCCCTTACAGACCCCGCCCACACAGACCGATCCCCTCTGACAGACCCCGCCCACACAGACCGATCCCGCCCCTTACAGACCCCGCCCACACTGACCGATCCCTCCCGTTACAGACCCCGCCCACACTGACCGATCCCTCCCCTTACAGACCCCGCCCACACTGACCGATCCCTCCCCTTACAGACCCCGCCCACACTGACCGATCCCTCCCCTTACAGACCCCGTCCACACTGACCGATCCCTCCCCTTACAGACCCCGCCCACACTGACCGATCCCTCCCCTTACAGACCCCGCCCACACTGACCGATCCCTCCCCTTACAGACCCCGCCCACACAGACCGATCCCCTCTGACAGACCCCGCCCACACAGACCGATCCCTCCCCTGACAGACCCCGCCCACACTGACCGATCCCTCCCCTGACAGACCCCGCCCACACTGACCGATCCCTCCCCTGAGACCCCGCCCACACTGACCGATCCCTCCCCTTACAGATCCCGCCCACACTGACCAATCCCTCCCCTTACAGACCCCGCCCACACTGACCGATCCCTCCCCTTACAGACCCCGTCCACACTGACCGATCCCGCCTCTGACAGACCCCGCCCACACTGACCGATCCCTCCCCTTACAGACCCCGCCCACACTGACCGATCCCTCCCCTTACAGACCCCGTCCACACTGACCGATCCCGCCCCTTACAGACCCCGCCCACACTGACCGATCCCTCCCCTTACAGACCCCGCCCACACTGACCGATCCCTCCCCTTACAGACCCCGCCCACACTGACCGATCCCTCCCCTTACAGACCCCGCCCACACTGACCGATTCCTCCTCTTACAGACCCCGCCCACACTGACCGATCCCTCCCCTTACAGACCCCGCCCACACTGACCGATCCCTCCCCTTACAGACCCCGCCCACACTGACCGATCCCTCCCCTTACAGACCCCACCCACACTGACCGATCCCTCCCCTTACAGACCCCGTCCACACTGACCGATCCCTCCCCTTACAGAACCAGCCCACACTGACCGATCCCGCCCCTGACAGACCCCGCCCACACTGACCGATCCCTCCCCTTACAGACCCCGCCCACACTGACCGATCCCGCCTCTGACAGACCCCGCCCACACTGAACGATCCCTCCCCTTACAGACCCCGCCCACACTGACCGATCCCTCCCCTTACAGACCCCGCCCACACTGACCGATCCCTCCCCTTACAGACCCCGCCCACACTGACCGATCCCTCCCCTTACAGACCCCGTCCACACTGACCGATCCCTCCCCTTACAGACCCCGCCCACACTGACCGATCCCTCCCCTTACAGACCCCGCCCACACTGACCGATCCCTCCCCTTACAGAACCAGCCCACACTGACCGATCCCGCCCCTTACAGACCCCGCCCACACTGACCGATCCCTCCCCTTACAGACCCCGCGCACACAGACCGATCCCCTCTGACAGACCCCGCCCACACAGACCGATCCCTCCCCTGACAGACCCCGCCCACACTGACCGATCCCTCCCCTTACAGACCCCGCCCACACTGACCGATCCCTCCCCTTACAGACCCCGCCCACACTGACCGATCCCTCCCCTTACAGACCCCGCCCACACTGACCGATCCCTCCCCTTACAGACCCCGCCCACACTGACCGATCCCTCTCCTTACAGACCCCACCCACACTGACCGATCCCTCCCCTTACAGACCCCGCCCACACTGACCGATCCCTCCCCTTACAGACCCCACCCACACTGACCGATCCCTCCCCTTACAGACCCCGCCCACACAGACCGATCCCCTCTGACAGACCCCGCCCACACAGACCGATCCCTCCCCTGACAGACCCCGCCCACACTGACCGATCCCTCCCCTTACAGACCCCGCCCACACTGACCGATCCCTCCCCTTACAGACCCAGCCCACACTGACCGATCCCGCCCCTTACAGACCCCGCCCACACAGACCGATCCCCTCTGACAGACCCCGCCCACACAGACCGATCCCTCCCCTGACAGACCCCGCCCACACTGACCGATCCCTCCCCTGACAGACCCCGCCCACACTGACCGATCCCTCCCCTGAGACCCCGCCCACACTGACCGATCCCTCCCCTTACAGACCCCGCCCACACTGACCGATCCCTCCCCTTACAGACCCCGCCCACACTGACCGATCCCTCCCCTTACAGACCCCGCCCACACTGACCGATCCCGCCTCTGACAGACCCCGCCCACACTGACCGATCCCGCCTCTGACAGACCACGCCCAACCTGACCGATCCCTCCCCTAACAGACCCCGCCCACACTGACCGATCCCTCCCCTTACAGACCCCGCCCACGCTGACCGATCCCGCCCCTTACAGTCCCCGTCCACACTGACCGATCCCTCCCTTTACAGACCCCGCCCACACTGACCGATCCCTCCCCTTACAGACCCCGTCCACACTGACCGATCCCTCCCCTTACAGACCCCGTCCACACTGACCGATACCTCCCCTTACAGACCCCGCCCACACTGACCAATCCCTCCCCTTACAGACCCCGTCCACACTGACCGATCCCTCCCCTTACAGACCCCGTCCACACTGACCGATCCCTCCCCTTACAGACCCCGCCCACACTGACCGATCCCTCCCCTTACAGACCCCGCCCACACTGACCGATCCCTCCCCTTACAGACCCCGCCCACACTGACCGATCCCGCCTCTGACAGACCCCGCCCACACTGACCGATCCCTCCCCTTACAGACCCCGCCCACACTGACCGATCCCTCCCCTTACAGACCCCGCCCACACTGACCGATCCCTCCCCTTACAGACCCCGTCCACACTGACCTATCCCTCCCCTTACAGACCCCGTCCACACTGACCGATCCCTCCCCTTACAGACCCCGTCCACACTGACCGATCCCTCCCCTTACAGACCCCGCCCACACTGACCGATCCCTCCCCTTACAGACCCCGTCCACACTGACCGATCCCTCCCCTTACAGACCCCGTCCACACTGACCGATCCCTCCCCTTACAGACCCCGCCCACACTGACCGATCCCTCCCCTTACAGACCCCGCCCACACTGACCGATCCCTCCCCTTACAGACCCCGCCCACACTGACCGATCCCTCCCCTTACAGACCCCGTCCACACTGACCGATCCCTCCCCTTACAGACCCCGCCCACACTGACCGATCCCTCCCCTTACAGACCCCGCCCACACTGACCGATCCCTCCCCTTACAGACCCCGCCCACACTGACCGATCCCTCCCCTTACAGACCCCGCCCACACTGACCGATCCCTCCCCTTACAGACCCCGCCCACACTGACCGATCCCTCCCCTTACAGACCCCGCCCACACTGACCGATCCCTCCCCTTACAGACCCCGCGCACACTGACCGATCCCTCCCCTTACAGACCCAGCCCACACTGACCGATCCCGCCCCTTACAGACCCCGCCCACACTGACCGATCCCTCCCCTTACAGACCCCACCCACACTGACCGATCCCTCCCCTTACAGACCCCGCCCACACAGACCGATCCCCTCTGACAGACCCCGCCCACACTGACCGATCCCTCCCCTTACAGACCCCGTCCACACTGACCGATCCCTCCCCTTACAGACCCCGCCCACACTGACCGATCCCTCCCCTTACAGACCCCGCCCACACTGACCGATCCCTCCCCTTACAGACCCCGCCCACACTGACCGATCCCTCCCCTTACAGACCCCGCCCACACTGACCGATCCCTCCCCTTACAGACCCCGCCCACACTGACCGATCCCTCCCCTTACAGACCCCGCCCACACTGACCGATCCCTCCCCTTACAGACCCCGCGCACACTGACCGATCCCTCCCCTTACAGACCCAGCCCACACTGACCGATCCCGCCCCTTACAGACCCCGCCCACACTGACCGATCCCTCCCCTTACAGACCCCACCCACACTGACCGATCCCTCCCCTTACAGACCCCGCCCACACAGACCGATCCCCTCTGACAGACCCCGCCCACACTGACCGATCCCGCCCCTTACAGACCCAGCCCAACCTGACCGATCCCTCCCCTTACAGACCCCGTCCACACTGACCGATCCCTCCCCTTACAGACCCAGCCCAACCTGACCGATCCCTCCCCTTACAGACCCCGTCCACACTGACCGATCCCTCCCCTTACAGACCCCGCCCACACTGACCGATCCCGCCTCTGACAGACCACGCCCAACCTGACCGATCCCTCCCCTTACAGACACCGTCCACACTGACCGATCCCGCCTCTGACAGACCCCGCCCACACTGACCGATCCCTCCCCTTACAGACTCCGCCCACACTGACCGATCCCTCCCCTTACAGACCCCGCCCACACTGACCGATCCCGCCTCTGACAGACCCCGCCCACACTGACCGATCCCTCCCCTTACAGACCCCGTCCACACTGACCGATCCCTCCCCTTACAGACCCAGCCCAACCTGACCGATCCCTCCCCTTACAGACCCCGCCCACACTGACCGATCCCTCCCCTTACAGACCCCGTCCACACTGACCGATCCCTCCCCTTACAGACCCAGCCCAACCTGACCGATCCCTCCCCTTACAGACCCCGTCCACACTGACCGATCCCTCCCCTTACAGACCCAGCCCAACCTGACCGATCCCGCCTCTGACAGACCACGCCCAACCTGACCGATCCCTCCCCTTACAGACACCGTCCACACTGACCGATCCCGCCTCTGACAGACCCCGCCCACACTGACCGATCCCTCCCCTTACAGACTCCGCCCACACTGACCGATCCCTCCCCTTACAGACCCCGCCCACACTGACCGATCCCGCCTCTGACAGACCCCGCCCACACTGACCGATCCCTCCCCTTACAGACTCCGCCCACACTGACCGATCCCTCCCCTTACAGACCCCGCCCACACTGACCGATCCCTCCCCTTACAGACACCGTCCACACTGACCGATCCCGCCTCTGACAGACCCCGCCCACACTGACCGATCCCTCCCCTTACAGACTCCGCCCACACTGACCGATCCCTCCCCTTACAGACCCCGCCCACACTGACCGATCCCGCCTCTGACAGACCCCGTCCACACTGACCGATCCTTCCCCTTACAGATCCCGCCCAACCTGACCGATCCCTCCCCTTACAGACCCCGCCCACACTGACCGATCCCTCCCCTTACAGACCCCGTCCACACTGACCGATCCCGCCTCTGACAGACCCCGCCCACACTGACCGATCCCTCCCCTTACAGACCCCGCCCACACTGACCGATCCTTCCCCTTACAGACCCCGCCCACACTGACCGATCCCTCCCCTTACAGATCCCGCCCACACTGACCGATCCCTCCCCTTACAGACCCCACCCACACTGACCGATCCCTCCCCTTACAGACCCCGCCCACACTGACCGATCCCTCCCCTTACAGACCCCGCCCACACTGACCGATCCCTCCCCTTACAGACCCCGTCCACACTGACCGATCCCTCCCCTTACAGACCCAGCCCACACTGACCGATCCCGCCCCTTACAGACCCCGCCCACACTGACCGATCCCTCCCCTTACAGACCCCGCCCACACTGACCGATCCCTCCCCTTACAGACCCCGCCCACACTGACCGATCCCTCCCCTTACAGACCCCGCCCACACTGACCGATCCCTCCCCTTACAGATCCCGCCCACAACAGATCCCGCCCACACTGACCGATCACAATATACTACACAGAGATTAATTTTGTTGCAAGAATTCATAATTTCATTAGTAAAAAACGATGCACAGATGGACAAATAACCAAAATGCAAAAGAAGGCGTGTACCAAGAATGATAACAGCACCTTTCACGACAGCAGGCAGACACGCTAGCTTAAACGTAAGACGCTGCAGAAGCGATCCCTCACTGGGACAGAGGGGAGGAGGGAAGAGCGCGTGCCACTCACCGATGTGACCAGGATCTCCGACGCCATCCGGCCGGTGGGACAGGGGTCCTGGAGAGGGGACCAGTTCCACTTCCGATTCCAGCATCTGCCCGTCGGCGGGGGCTAGTGGACGTGGAAGGGGATGAGGCCTGCGGAGCAGCCGAGGGGAACGGCCAGAGCCCTGAAGGAGGGAGAGGAGGGTGCAGACAGGTCAGCGTTGGAGAGAGGTGCACGTCACTAGCCGGAACGCAAATCACACACCGCACTCCCCAGAAACCAAGATAAATGTATTTATTAGAAATACAGGGCCGAATGAGGTCTTCAATCCACAATACCCAGTAATGCCTAACAACCCTAATTTAACCCTCATCTAATCGCGGGACAATTTACAAATATCAATTAACCCACCCAGGACGTCTCTGCTCCCTGGAAGGAAACTGGGGCAGCTGGAGAACCCCTGGCTTTCCATGTGGAGGGCGCACGGAGAAGCCTGCGTGTGCAGTGATAACGTTAAAGGTTACCCTATGTCATTGTACTGTCCAAGTACTGACAGTCCCCCAGAGACACCGAATAACTATTGATACACTCAGCAGAGCCGTTGTAAACAATGAGAAACGCACTAAACACCCTCCCCTAACTATTGATGCACCCTAGGACCCCCTGTAAATACCCACACACTCCCCGGGACCCCCTGTAAATACTGACACTCTCCCCGGGACCCCTGTAAATACTGACACATTCCCTGGGACCCCCTGTAAATACTGACACACTCCCCGGGATCCCCTGTAAATACTGACACACTCCCCGGAACCCCCTGTAAATACAGACACACTCCCCGGGACCCCTGTAAATACTCACACACTCCCCGGGACCCCCTGTAAATACTGACACACTCCCCGGGACCCCCTGTAAATACAGACACACTCCCTGGGACCCCTGTAAATACCCACACACTCCCCGGGACCCCCTGTAAATACCGACACACTCCCCGGGACCCCTGTAAATACCCACACACTCCCCGGGACCCCCTGTAAATACAGACACACTCCCCGGAACCCCTGTAAATACTGACACACTCCCCGGGACCCCCTGTAAATACCGACACACTCCCCGGGACCCCCTGTAAATACAGACACACTCCCCGGGACCCCCTGTAAATACCGACACACTCCCCGGGACCCCCTGTAAATACAGACACTCTCCCCGGGACCCCCTGTAAATACCCACACACTCCCCGGGACCCCCTGTAAACACTGACACACTCCCCGGGACCCCCTGTAAACACTGACACGCTCCCCAGGACCCCCTGTAAATACCGACACACTCCCCGGGACCCCCTGTAAATACTGACACTCTCCCCGGGACCCCCTGTAAATACAGACACACTCCCCGGGACCCCCTGTAAATACCGACACACTCCCCGGGACCCCCGTAAATACTGACACACTCCCTGGGACCCCTGTAAATACCCACACACTCCCCGGGACCCCCTGTAAACACTGACACACTCCCCGGGACCCCCGTAAATACCGACACACTCCCCGAGACCCCCTGTAAATACCCACACACTCCCCGGGACCCCCTGTAAATACCCACACACTCCCCGGGACCCCCTGTAAATACCCACACACTCCCCGGGACCCCCTGTAAATACCCACACACTCCCCGGGACCCCCTGTAAATACCGAGACACTCCCCGGGACCCCCTGTAAATACCGACACACTGTTCCACCTCTCCATCTCTCTCCCTCTTTCTCTCCATTCCTCTCCCTCCCTTTTTCCCTCACACCATCCTCCCCCTCATACACCCTTTATCTCCCTCATCACTCTCGCTCCCCATTCTTTTTTCTCGCTTGTCCATCCCTCCCCTCCATTTCATCCTCTACCCCTCTACACCCCTCTCCCTCTTTCTGTTCCCCCATCAAGTACTTCCCAGCCCCTGTTCCGCACAAGAAATCCTGTCCCTCCAGCAAACACCGTTTAACGTTTTCTTACCTCTCGCTCTCACAGCAACAGAGATCCGTGCACATGTAAAACGGAATCTTTTCTTTCTCCTTAGACCCTCAAACGGTGTGAAGTTGCGTTTTATTCAGGGAGAGAGCTCCCTAACACTCCTCTCATGCAAGGTTTCCTCTCTCCCTCACTCTCTCTTTCTCTCTTTCTCTCTGTCTCTCTCACACTGTCTCTCTGCAACCCTCCCTCTCTCTTGCTCTGTCTTCCCTGCCTCTTCTGGTCTTCCTCCAACTCTGTATCCTTCTTGCCTTCGCTGCTCCCAGCCTTGTCAATCTGCTGATATCTCCCTCGCTTTTTCTCTCTCCCTCCGAACTATCTCCGCCTTGTCCTGTCCTTCTCTACACCGGTCTCTCTAGTCCTCTCTCTTCCTTTCTTCCTCCACTCTCCTTCCCCTCTCACGCTTTCCTTGACTCTCTTTTTTTTCTAGGTTTCACCCTCTTTTTTGGGTGCCTCTCTCTGTTTCCCTCGATTTGTCTCTTTCTGTGTGTCTCTCTCTTCCTCCTCTCTCTTTTTTCTCTCTCTGTTTCTCTCCCTTTCTCCCTCTGTCTCTCTCTGTCTCTTCTTTCTGACTGAATCCTCCCTCTGTCTCCCTCCCTCTTTCTCTATCCAAACCCTCTACTTCTCTGTCTCTCTCCCTCTCTGAATCTTTCTCCCTCTCCCTCCCTCCCTCTGTCTCCCTCTCTCTCTCTCCCCTCTCTCTCCCCTCTCCCTCTCTCTCTCTCTCTCTCTCTCTAACTCTCTCTCTCTCTCTCCTCTCTCTCTCTCTCTCTCTCTCTCTCTCTCTCTCTCTCTCTCTCTCTCTCTCTCTCTCTTTGAATCTCTCCGTCTCCCAGTCTCTACCTCCCTTTACCACTCGACTCTCTAGGAGCTGACGGCGGAGCAGAGATGAGTGCGTCTTGCTCCGAGCCGGTGCCAGTTCGGTGGGAAGGAAGGGCTGGATCCTGCCCTCTGTATCAGCAGGAGTGAGGACTGTTTTTCACCAACAACCAGTCCGAACGGCTTGCTTGCTTCCTGTCAGGGGAGGGAGGGAGGGAGGGACGGAGGGAGAGAGAGTGAGAGAGAGAGAGAGACAGAGAGAGAGATGGAGAGAGTGAGTCATAGAGAGACAGAGACAGAGAGAGAGAGAGAGAGAGACACAGAGAGAGAGAGAGAGAGTCATAGAGGGACAGACAACAGAGAGACAGAGAGAGAGAGTCATAGAGAGACAGACAGACAGACAGAGAGAGAGAGAGAGAGAGACAGAGACAGAGAGAGAGAGAGAGAGAGTCATAGAGGGACAGACAACAGAGAGACAGAGAGAGAGAGTCATAGAGAGACAGACAGAGAGAGAGAGAGAGAGACAAAGAGACAGAGAGAGTGAGAGTCATAGAGGGACAGAGAGACAGAGAGAGACCGTGACAGGGACAGAGAGATAGAGACAGAGAAACAGAGAGAGAGAGAGAGAGAGAGAGAGAGAGAGAGAGAGAGAGAGAGAGAGAGAGAGAGAGAGAGAGAGAGAGGGGGGGGGGAGAGACAGATGGGAGAGAGAGGGGAACAAGAGTAAGAGAGAGTTTGTATTTTTATTGCATTTTTATTTTTATTTCATCCCTCTGAAGTTTGGAACAGACTCCGACCTGCGTAATCAATCAGCTTCCTTCCTGAGGTTGGAGGGGAAATTCCGACGAGATCAGGAGCAGGATAGTTGACACTCACACCCGTCTACCTTAGTGTAGCATCAATTAGCACAGTGGGTAGAGCCACTGCCTCAGGGCTCTGGGAGAGATTTAATCCCAATCTCCGGTGTGTGTGTGCGCGCGCGCGCAGTCTCCTTATAACCCCACAGCTTTGTTGGGAAGCTTTCCCTCATTCACCATGCCCCTCCCAGTGTGTGGGTGAGGGGGAGAATCTGGTGGGGGGAGTAACAGGAAAAAAATGGGCTCAGTGTAAATGAGCAGTTACGAGTCGGCATGAACTCGATGGGCTGAAGGGCTTCTTACATTGCTGGGTGACTCTCAAATTCCCAGACTGCAGATCGACGGGATCTCTCCTGAATCCAAGGAGCACGCGGTACTTCACAAATCAACCAACTGATTCCAGTGGCATGGAAACCACAATGATCGGAGCTGATGGATTTGTTGCAGCCTTCATCCGCCTTCACAGCCGTTGAGGTCTCGGTCGGATTGTTCTTTGTCAGGGACCTCACCCTCGACCTCACTGCCATGGGTGACCCTATCAGGAGCATAGATCCAGACGGCATCGCTCTCGGGTTCTCAGGCCCACACAAGCTCCTCCATCACGACAAGGTGACAATCCACGGAGAAGGGAAAAGTGTACAGTCAACGTTCCATGGAATACAGTACAACAAAGAAAATCTCCTGTCATGCTGACCTCTTGCCCATCATTACAAGGCATTGCCCACGCTTGTCTTTATTGGCCAGGGCACCGAGTTCAGGGGTCGAGAAGTGCCGTTGCAGCTTTATAAAACTCTGGTTAGGCTGCATCGGGAGTATCGAGGTCAAATGTTTACTATCAGTCGTTGTTCGTGTAACTTTGGGTGGCTTAAATGTCTGGTCGAATGTCTGTAAATAAGTGGTTACTGTGCTTATTCATAATTAGTGTTTTCTGTCTCACTTACCAAACCAGTGAAGCTGCTTCCTCATAACAGCACGTGTCCAGTGCTTTTTAAACATTGTAATGGTGGGTACCATTACCAATCGTTCCGTAATCTTACAACTCATAAACACAACAACCTGACCGACGAAGACCAGCGTGCCAAACATCTTCTTCCCCTACTTTCTGCGTTCAAATGCTTTTAAAAAAAATTTTGTAAGTCTGCCCACCGCTACTACTTCCTCCATCAGCTTGTTCCATATACCCACAGCTCCCTCTATACTGCACGGGTGCACTGCTGCGCAGTAACCAAAATGCCCCCGCACACATAGCTTTTGTTGCAACGCAGCCAGAGTTTTGTTTCATTTACTGTTAATATAGTTTTGAAATTATGCTAATATAATTTTGATCTGTGCTGATATAATTGTGAATTAATTATGCACTAATGAATATAAACACTAACTTTCTAAACAATAATCGTGCCACAACCTTTACTTTGAAACATATTAGAGCCTCAATGTACTTACGTTGTCAGTGCTTCAAGTGACAACACTGTAACAAATTGCAACAATATACACAGAATGGAAGCCGGTAGCTCATCGTTAATAAACTGCCAGCCCACTGAACACCGATTCCATTTAAATTCAAAAGTTTAAGAAACATGAAGGATTTTCTTTGTTGTACTGTATTCCATGGAACGTTGACTGTACACTTTTCCCTTCTCCGTGGATTGTCACCTTGTCGCGGTGGAGAAGCTTGTGTGGTCCTGAGATCCCGAGAGCGATGCCGTCTGGATCTATGCTCCTGGTAGGGTCACCCACGGTGGTAAGGTCGAGGGTGAGGTCCCTGACAAAGAACAATCCAACCAAGACCTCAATGGCGGAACAGCCAATGAAGTTACTTTGAACTCAACGGCTGTGAAGGCGGATGAAGGCTGCAACAAATCTATCAGCTCCAATCATCGTGGCTTCCAGGCCATTGGAATCAGTTGGTTGATTTGTGAAGTATCGTGTGCTTCTTGGAGTGCAACGTCAAGTACGCGTTAAACAAATACACGCACGGGTGCCTTCGCTCTGTGGGCCACATCTATAGATCAAAGGAAACAGAACCATCATCCTCCACCTCGAGGGATAGCCACGACGACGACTTTTTTCCACCGACGCTGCCCGGCCTGCTGAGTTCCTCCAGCATTTTGTGTCTGTTGCTTGGATTTCCAGCATCTGCAGATTTCCTCTTGTTTGACGTTTAACAGTTTTCAGGCTATGTAAGAATTTCCTGCTCAGATCAATGGTTGGTCTGCTCAGTTGTAAAAAATAATTGGAGGGAACATTGCATTTGATCACCCTTTGGGTAAAGGAGTTGTCCTTCAGATCCCTTTCAAGTTTCTGCCCCCTCACCTTAAACTATTGCCCTGTAATTTTAGACTCCCCTACCCTGGGGGAAAAGACTGTGACCTTATCTATACCCTCTGTGGTTTAATAAACCTCTTAAGATGACAACCCTGTTGACCAGTGTTGTCACATTCAGGGACTATATGCATACACCCCTGGATTTCTCTGTTCTACAACACTCCACAGGGCTCTGCCATTCACTGTCTAAGTCCTACCCTGGGTTAACTTCCCAAAATACAAGACCCCATGCTCCTCCGAGTTAAACTGTATCTGCCATTCCTTGGCCCACTTCCCCAGTGATTTAGGTCCTGCTTTAATCCGCTCCAAGATCGATCTAACCTGTCCTTCCCACACAGCCCTCCAGTTTTCGATCATCTATATGCCTGTCTAAGAGTCTCTTAAACGTCCCAAATGTATCTGCCTCCACCACCTCCTCCTGGTAGTACATTCCATGCACCCCCCCACTGTGTGAAAAACCTACTCTGACACCACCCCCCCCCATACCTTCCTCCAATCACCTTCAAATTATGTCTTCTCATTTTAGCCATTTCTACCCTGGGAAAAAGACCCTGTCTGCCCAATCTATCTGTGCTTCTTCTCATCTTGTACGTCTCCATCAAGTCACCTCTCATCCTCCTTTGTTCCAAAGAAAAAAAGTCCTCACTCACTCGACCTATCCTCATAAAACATGCTCTCTAATCCCGGCAGCATCCTGGTAAATCTCCTCTGCACCCTCTCTAAAGCTCCCACATCTCTCCGGTAAGGAGGCGTCCAGAACTGAGCACAATGCTCCCAGTATGGTCCACCCGGTGTTTTACAGAGGTGCAACTTTTTTATTAGCAGTCCTTGCGTATTGACAAAACTATTCCACGTTAATCCTTTTCCTTTCTCATTACCAGTAATTCCTTCGTTCCTGGGTTTGGGATCTCTCCGTTAGTTGCTCCCTCTCTCTTGGGGGTTGTGGTGGGGATAAGCTCCCACTACCTATTGAATGCTCCCAGTGGCGTGCGTCATAAATAGCCTCTGACAACCAAGTCCAGCTCCTGGCCTTCAAGTGTGGCTTAGCTACTGACATTTCTACCAACAGAAGGGGCAAAAACGGGTTACTTGCGCCTTAAAACCAGATGGGGCCCGTCAGCCATAGTTGGCAGCCTATCTAGGAAGAGGAAAGCTCTGATCTCAAACCTCCGCTGCCTTGCGGCCATGTCCACTCACGGAAAAGGCTTCGGGAGGAAACCCCGAGGGAAAACCCGGAGCTGGGGTCCCGAAGTTGAGTTCAACACTGACTGGAAACTCCTGCGACGCCACTGTATCGGTCTCTGGCAACCTTTCGGATTTTTCAGTTGCGTGGAGAGGGGGAGCCCGCTACACAGGCAACAGCTTGCTCTCCGTATCCAACTGCCCTGGCTCGCGTATCACGTAGACAGCTGGGACGCAACACTCATGTTCGGCTCCGACCAGCAGGGGGCGTCAGGGAGTAGGTAGGTAGAAAATTGTGGGCTGAAGGGCCTGTACCTTGCTGTCATGTTTTACGTTCTGAATTAAGCCAAGAAACCAGAAGAAAGCATTCTGCCCTGATCTAGCTTAATAGCTTAAATTACAGTTTCCTTTACTCAGCCGTTTCTACCAACCTTAAAGGGTCTCAGCATCAGAAACATTTAGTGCCTCTCACTACATTTCTCCAATCTACACTATTGTGATTTTTGTTTATTGTGTCGGGTAAGTTATGGTAATTTATGTGTAATTTATGTTAATGCATGTAATTATGTTTATCATGTTTGCAAACACCCTGAAGCTCCGCGAGAAAAAAAGCGCAATTTCCACAGCATTTATACTGCGGGTATGCACGTGATGTATGAAAGTTTGTGGAGAATATCGTATGTCGCTGAAGACTCCGGCAAGTTTCGACAGGTGTACTGTGGAGAGCATTTTGACCGGGCGCACCACCATCTGCTACGGAGGGGTCCAGCGGACAGAATGGGGAAAAACCTACCGGGAGTCGTCAGCTCGGCCAGTTCCGTCACAGGCGCCAGCCTCCCCAGCATCCAGCAAAACTCGATGCTTCAAAAAGGTGGCTTCCATCACTAAGGGCCCCCACCACCCAGGATGTGCCCTCTCCTCATTGCTTCCATCAGACAGGGGGTACAGGAGCCTGAAGACACACACTCAACGATTCAGGAACACCATCAGAAATCTGAATGGGCATTAAACCCATGAACACTACCTCACTAATCTTCTTGCTCTCTTTATTTATTCCACGACGTAATTAATTCCCCCTTTTCCAACCATGACCACCTTCTCTCCCTGCTCCCTTCCCACTCTCAGTCCCAGATCAGAATCAGGTTTATCGTCACTCACATACGTCCTGAAATTTGGTTTTTTCTGTGCGTGGAGTGGCGGTCGGACAGGGCAACACATACAATTACTACAGACCCGTGCAAAGGTCTTGGGCGCCCCAGCTATGCGCACGCGCCTAAGACTTTTGCGCAGCGGAGATTTCTCTCTACGCCATTCCCCGTGAGTGCTCTCACTGCATTTTTGTACTGCCTTCCCCGAGAGTTGGGACCGTTCCAGGATCTGGGGAATTCAGCAAGAAGGCCGTTAATGCATTCATCTCTCTGCGGGCCAGCTCATCAAAGCCTGCTGGGACCTGGTATTGGAGAGAACCACTACCTTTTAGCAGCTGAATGCTCCTCATTAGAAGCTAGCTTCCTCTGTCACTGAAATAATGTACTCGCAGCAACAATTTTAGCTCCTCGGCGTATTTTGTCATCCTGTCAACAATCTTCACTTTTTAGCTCATTGCAGGGGCTCGTACTTCCTGCCCGTTATGCTGCTGGCGTTGAGCGCAGCCGCGAAGGCCCTCCAGCTCTGTCTGCACTTGGCCCACCGTCCCACACAACTCCGTTGCTGTTTCGGTAACAGTCAGAGCTGTTATCCGCAAGCCGAACCCGGAGGACCGGCGGGCCGCTCTTCGTCTGGCGTCTGCCCTTTGACCTGTTTGGCATGGGTGACCCCACCGACAGCCAAGGCCCTGACTCCAGCCAGCATAGCTCTCTAGGTCACTGAGGCACGCACGCCTCCAAACCCTACAACAAGGTTGGGCTCCTCTAGGAGGGGTAGATTAATTAGTCATTGTAAGTTGTCCTGTGATTAGGCTGGTGTTAAATAGGTGGGTTGCTGGACAAAGTAGCTTTTTTGGGCCAGAGAGGCTTATTCAGCACTGCATCCTTAATAAAATGCATCAGATATTTTTTATGGCTTCTAATCTTGAAGTTAGTTTATTTTGGTCTTTTTAATTGCCTGTACGCAGCTGGTGTCATAGTGGCATCAGCGCTGGACTTTGGGGCGAGAGGTCCCGAGTTCGAGTCCGGCCGGCTCCCTTGCACGCTCTCCAGCCGTGCCTGGGTTGAGTGTCGAGCCAGCAACTCGACCTCGTAAAAAAACCTGGTGATGGGCTCCACCAGATTAAGACGCACCTCCACCAGGAGTTAAGGGTATACACACACACACACATACACACGCACATATACACTCACTCACACACACACACACACTCACACACACACACATACACACACACACACACACATATACACACACACACTCACACACATACACACACTCACACACACACACTCACACACACACACATACACACACTCACACACATACACTCACACACACACTCACACACGTACACACACACACTCACACACACACATTCTCACACACACACATTCTCTCTCACACACACACACACTCACACACATACACACACACATACACACACACTCAGACACACACTCACACACACTCTCACACACACACTCACACACACACATTCTCTCTCTCACACACACTCACACACACACTCTCACACACACACACTCACACACACACATTCTCTCTCTCACACACACACACACACACTCACACACACATACACACACACTTACACACACATACACACACACATACACACACACACTCACATTCACACACACACACTCACACACACACGCCCGCTCGTTCATGCAAATATCTAATCGGCCAATCATGTGGCAGCAATTCAATGCATAAACACGCAGACAAGATCAAGAGGTTCAGTTGTTGTTCAAACCAAACATCAGAAGGGGAAGAAATGTGATGGTAGTGGCTTTGGGTGTGGAATGATTGTTGGTGCCAGATGGGGTGGTTTGAGTACTACAGAAACTGCGGATCTCCTGGGATTTTCACACACAACAGTATCCAGAGTTTATGGAGAATGGTACAAAAAATAAAAACAAAAAAAAATGCCCAGTGAATGGCAGTTCTGTGAAAATGCCTCGTTAATCAGAGGCCAGAGAAGAATGGCCAGACTGATTGAAGCTTTCGGGAAGGCAGTGGCAACTCAGATTACATCCATGTTCAAAGTTCAAAGTACGTACTGTGTATGTTAACACACACCACCTGGAGATTCATTTTATTGCAGGCATACTCAATAAATCAGTACCAACTTGGGCATTCAACCAGAGTGCAAATGACAATAAGCTGTAAATAAAAAAATAATAATAGATAAATCAGCAATAAATATCGAGAACATGAGATGAAGAGTTCATGAAAATGATTCAATAGATTGTGGGAACATTTCAGTGATGGGGTGAGTGAAGTTACCCCTTTTGGTTCAAGAGCCTGATGGTTGAGGGGTAATAACTGTTCCTGAACCTGGTGAAGCCAGAAGCCTGAGGCTCCTGTACCTTCTTCCTGATGGCAGCAGTGAGAAGAGAGCATGGCCTGGGTGGGGGGAGGGGTGTGATCCCTGGGGGTGGATTACGGATACAGTTTTCTGAAGCAGTGTTTACTGTAGAATGGTGGGAGGGAGGGCTTTACCCGTGATGGACTGGGCCTTATCCATTACTCTTCGTAAGGTTTCCCATTCAAGGGCATTGGTGTTTCCACACCAGGCCGTGATACAGCCGGTTAATATACTCTCCACCACACATCTATAGAATTTTGTCAACGTTTTAGATGTCATGCCGAATATTTGCAAACTCCTGAGGAAGTAGAGGCGCTGCCGTGCTTTCTTCGTAATTGTACTTACGTGCTGAGTCCAGGACAGGTTCTACAAAGTAATAACACCACAGAATTTAAAATTGCTGACCATCCCCACCTCTGGTCCTCCAATGGGTACTGGCTCATGGATCTCCAGTTCCCTCCTCCTGAAGCCAATAACCAACTCTTTGGTCTTGCTGACAAGGTTGACATTGTGGCATCAGATTTTCAGTCTCCCTCCTACATGCTGCTTCATCACCACCTTCGATTCGGCCAACGAAAGTGGTGTCATCAGCAAGTTCAAAAAGAGCATTGCAGCTCTGCCTAGCCACACTAGCGCGGGGGGCTAAGCACACAGTCTTGTGCTGCTCCTGGGCTGATGGAGACTGTGGAGGGGATGTTGTTGCCAATCTGAACTGTCTAAGGTCTGCAACTGAGGAAATCAGCAGGTCAGGCAGCATCTATGGAAAGGAATAAAGGTTCAACGTTTTGGGTGGAGACCCAGTCCTGATGAAGGGTACTGGCCCAAAATATCGACTATTTATTCATTTCCGTAGATGTTGCCTGACCTGCTGAGTTCCTGCAGCATTTTACATGATTATTGGTTTGTAGTTGTAACTATCTGTCCATCTATGTCAATCTATCCGTCCATCTATCTATCTATTTATCTATGTACGTCTATCTACCTGTCTGTCTATTTATTTATCTATATATCTATCTGTCTGTCTATAACCATATAACAATTACAGCACAGAAACTGGCCGTCTCGGCCCTTTTCTGTCCATATACCTACCCACCTGTCCAATTTTTTTTTACATGACAATATCGAACCTGCCTCTACCACTTCTACTGGAAACTCATTCCACACAGCTACCACTCTCTGAGTAAAGAAGTTCCCCCCCCCCCATGTTACCCCTAAACTTTTGCCCTTTAACTCTCAACTCATGTCCTCTTGTTTGAATCTCCCCTACTCTCAATGAAAAAAAGCCTATCCACATCAACTCTATCTATCCCCCTCATAATTTTAAATACCTCTATCAAGTTCCCCCTCAACCTTCTACTCTCCAAAGAATAAAGACCTAACTTGTTCAACCTTTCTCTGTAACTTAGGTGCTGAAACCCGGGTAATGTTCTAGTAAATCTCCTCTGTACTCTCTCTATTTTGTTGACATCTTTCCTATAATCCGGTGACCAGAACTGTACACAATAATCCAAATTTGGCCTCACCAATGCCTTGTACAATTTTAACATTATATCCCAACTCCTATACTCAGTGCTCTGATTTATAAAGGCCAGCATACCAAAAGCTTTCTTCACCACCCTATCCACATGAGATTCCACCTTCAGGGAACTATGCACCATTATTCTGAGATCACTCTGTTCTACTGCATTCCTCAATGCCCTACCTATTTGTCTATCTGTCTATCTATCTGCCTGTCTACTTATCTGTCCATCTGTCTGTCTGTCTATCTGTCACTCTACCTATCTTCTACCTGTATCTGTCTACCTTGCAGAACATGCCATCCGGCCCATCGAGTCATGCTGCCCCAGCAACACCCCCCCCCCCCCGATTTAATGGAATCACGGGACAATTTACAATGACCAATTGATCTACTGACTGGTATGTCTTCGGACTGCGGGAGGAAACCAGAGCACCCGGAGGAAACCCACGCGATCACGCGGAGAGCGTGCAAACTCCGTACAGGCAGCAGTGGGAATTGAACCCGGGCCTCAGGTACTGTAAGCACAGCACTGCTGAGCCGCCCCCCCCAGAGTGCCCGCCATTCCCAATGCAGCAAAGCAGGTCACTGGCTTCACAATTCACTGCCAAGGAGGGACTGGCAAATGCAGAGGAGGGGGAGAGTGTTTTATGATCAACTCCTTGCGGTGTCCAAACGGGGCGGATCTGCCCCAGCCCTGCTCACCGGACCTGGAACATCCCACGATCAAGGGTTGTCCGCTTTTCTAGCCGCGGGAGACAGAACCATAGGACATCACGGCACAGAAACAGGCCTTTTGGCCCTTCTTGGCCGTACCGAACCATTTTTCTGCCCAGTCCCACTGACCTACACCTGGCCCATATTCCTCCATACACCTCTCATCCATGTACCCGTCCAAGCTTTTTTAAATGTTAAAAGTGAGGCCGAATTTACCTCTTAATCTGGCAGCTCATTCCACACTCCCACCACTCTCTGTGTGAAGAAGCCCCCTGAATGTTCCCTTTAAACTTTTTCCCCTTCACCCTTAACCCATGTCCTCTGGTTTTTTTCTCCCCTCACCTCAGTGGAAAAAGCCTGCTTGCATTCACTCTATCTATACCCGTCATAATTTTATATAACTCTATCAAATCTCCCCTCATTCTTCTACGCTCCAGGGAATAAAGTCCTAACCTATTCAACCTTTCCCTGTAACTCAGTTTCTCAAGTCCCAGAAACATCCTTGTAAACCTTCTCTGCACTCTGTCAACCTTATTAATATCCTTCCTGCACACAATACTCCAAATTGGGCTCACCAATGCCTTATACAACCTGAAGTCAATGATGATTTCAGGCATCGTCTCGGTAGCCCACCTCAGGCCAATGTCAAACAGACTCTAGACAAACTGAGGGATGCAATCAACAGGCAGGAAACAACCTGATACCTTCCCCATCATTTTGGGGGGATTTGAACTAGGCCAGCCTGTAAAAGTCTCTGAATAATTATCACCAACATATCACTCGTTCAATCAGAGGAGCTACAGGCAGACAGACAGACACACTTTACTGATCCCGAGGGAAACTGGGTTTCGTTACAGCCGCACCAACCAAGAACAGTGAAGAAATATAGCAATATAAAACCATAAATAATTAAATAATAATAAGTAAATTATTATTAACACACTGGACCACTGAGACACCACCGTCAAGAATGCTTACTGTGCTACCCCGGGTCCACTCTTCAGAAAGTCTGATCCTCGGCTCTACTACTGCTCCCTGAGTGGCAGCCGAGACCGAAGTCTGCGGGCCAGCAGTGAGGACCGAGAAGGTTTGGACGAGGGAAGCACGGGGCGCTCTGAACCGCTGCACTGGACTGCGTTCGGGGATTCATCTTTGGGTCTGAATGAGTGTGCTGCAGCTGTTACCCACTTCATTAAAACCTGTGAGCCTGCCCAAATCAAATGCCACAGACGAGGCAGGAGGGTGGTGGTCTGCTGAGGGGAACGTCTTGTGGCACTGAAGTCTGGTACGTTTACCCAGGGCTATCTCAAGATCAAAAGGACGATTCTGTATGAGGTTGGAGGCGGAAATGGGGCCACACAGCTCTGGCAGGGTTTGCGGACCGTTACTTCGCACAAAGCAAAGCCCAGTGTCGTGAGTGGCACGCACAAAATGCTGGAGGAACTCGGCAGACCGGGCAGCATCCGTGGAAAAGAGTAAACGGTCGGCGTTTCGGACAAAAACCCCTCAGGTGGATTCATCATCTTGCGCCCTGCTGAAGGGTCTCGGCCTGAAACGCCGACTGTACTCTTTTCCATCGACGCTGCCCGGCCTGCTGAGACCCTCCAGCATTTTGTGTGTGTTGCTTGGATTTCCAGCATCTGTAGATTTTCCCTTGTTCGTGATCGTGAATGACAGTGATGCTTCACTACCAGATGAGCTCAACGCCTTTTATACTTGCTTTAGAACACAGAGAGCCTACAACGCAATGCAGGCCCTTCGGCCCACAAAGCTGTGCCGAACATGTTCCTGCTTTAGAACTACCTAGGGTTACCTATAGCCCTCTATCTTTCTAAGCTCCATGTATCCATCCAGGAGTCTCTTAAAAGACCATATCGTTTCCACCTCCACCACCACTGCCGGCAGCCCATTCCACACACTCACCACTCCCTCCGTAAAAGTCTTACCCCTGACATCTCCTCCGTACCTACTCCCAAGCACCTTAAAACTGTGCCCTCTTGTGGCAGCAGTTTCAGCCCTGGGAAAAAGCCTCTGACTATCCACACGATCAATGCCTCTCATCATCTTGTACACCTCTATCAGGTCACCTCTCATTCTCATTCTTGAAAGGGAGAATCTGATGAGGATCCCTTGTGGCACCCGGTGACACTGTGATCTCTGTCTCAGAGGTCAGCGTCTTTAGAGATGGTGAACCCTCGCAAGGCGACGGGCCCCGATGGAGTACCTGGTAAGGCTCTGAAAACCTGTGCCAACCAACCAGCTGGAGCGTTCAAAGACATTGTCAATCTCTCACTGCACTCTCGGAAGTTCCCACCTGCTTCAAAAGGGCAACAATTATATTATACCAGTGCCCAAGAAGAGCAGTGTGAGCTACCTCAATGACTATCGTCCAGTAGCACTCACGCCTTTGGTGATGAAATGTTTTGAGAGATTAGTCGTGGCTGGAGTCAACTCCTACCTCCACAAGGACCTGGACCCACTGCAATTGCCTATCACCATAATAGGTCTACAGTGGATCCTCTCTTCACCTGGATGATACAAATCCCTACGTCAGGATGCTGTTCATTGACAACTGCCCAGTTTTAACATAATCACTCCCACAAGTCTCATCAAAAAGCTCCAGAACCTGGGCCTCTGCAGCTGGATCCTCACCGGAAGACCACGATCTGTGCGGATTGGGATCACTGATCGTCAACACTGGCGCCCACTGCTCTACTCTCTCCACACCCGTGACTGTGTGGCCAGGGGTGCCATCTACACATCTGCTGATGACACAATGGTTGTTGGCAGAACCTCAGATGGTGATGAGAATGTGTACAAGAGCGAGGTAGACCAGCTAGTGGAGTGGTGTCGCAGCAACGACCTCTCACTCAATGTCAGCAGGACCAAAATACTGATTGTGGACTTCAGAAAGGGTGAGACGAGGGAACACACACCAACCCTCATCAAGGGATCAAAAGTGGAGAGAGTGAGTAGTTTCAAGTTCTTGAGTGTCAATGTCTCTGAAGATCTGTCCTGGGCCCAACATATCTGTACTTCAACCTCTAAACTACTTTTGTAAAATAAAAATTCCAAAGCAGGCACACACATACACACACACACACACACACACACACACACACACACAGACACACACACACACACACACACACACACAGACACACACACACACTCTCACTCACACACACACCCACTCACTCACTAACACACTCACTCCCACACACCCACACACTCACTCACACACACACACACACACACACACACACACACACTCTCTCACTCACTCACACACACACACTTTCTCACTCACTCACACACACACACACACACACACACACACACACACTCTCACTCACTCACACACACACCCACTCACTCACTTACACACACACTCTCACTCACACACACAGACACACCCACTCACTCACTCACTCACACACACACACACACACACTCTCACTCACACACACACACACTCACACTCACACACACACACACACTCTCACTCACACACACACACTCACACTCACACACACACACACACTCTCACTCACACACACACACACACTCACACTCACACACACACTCACACTCACACACACACTCTCACTCACACACACAGACACACCCACTCACTCACTCACTCACACTCTCACTCTCACACACACCCACTCAGTCACTCACTCACACACACACTGACACACACACACACACACACACACACACACACACACACACACACACACACATACAATGGCATCTGTCTGTCTCAAAGGACAATGGAGAGAATTTTGCACTGGAGAGACCTCTCCAGGGCACAGGCCTGGGCAGAAGGTATGGAGATCCTGAGATGCCCCTCTCGGCCTCACCAGTGTGGTCCAAAGGAAAGCTGATGAAGCAATACGTCTGGCACCGGCTCGGCTGCAGGAGCTGCCGGGAGGATGTTCAATGACGTCCACTGGGGCCGCACTCCGGATCTGCCGTCTGGGTTTGCCCCCGTAGCCTTCGTCTCTCCTACTTACCCGTAGTTGGGGATCTGGGTCACGAGCACGCCGGTGGGCCCGTGCGCTACGTGTGCAGGGGCCGGACCGCCTCCCCGCTTGAGTCCGAGAGGAGTTCAGTTTCCGTGTGTGGCCGGCGAGGAGGCGCGACACACAAACAGACACACGGGGCACACGCGTGCAGATACACACCCACACACACAGACAGACAGAGACACACACAGATCGAGGTCAACTTTGTTCACCATAAATATAGATGTACATGAGGAATTTGCTGCTGTTTGTTGGTCAGGAGACGACATGCAAAAGAGAATAACAACATTCAACAAAGGATAACAGATTACATAAAAATAATTCAGAGGTTCAAGTACGGATATGAAATAAAATGTGCATAAGTACATTAATACCAGCATTTGTAAACAGCATTTGTGTGTAAACACAGAGGTAGACACACACACAGACACATACAAACACATACATACATACATAAACACAGAGAAACAGATAGACACACACGCGCGTCACTTTATTAGATACACCTGTACATCTGCTTAGTAGTGCAAATATCTAATCAGCCAATCACGTGGAGCAACTCCATGCATGAGAGCACGCAGACATGGTCAAGAGGTTCAGCTGTTGTTCAGACTGAACATCCGAATGGGAGAAGGAATGTGATCGAAGTGACTTTGACCGTGGAATGATAGCCGGTGCCAGACGCGGTGCTGATCTGGGATTTTCATGCACAATGGTCTCTAGGCTTTACAGAGAATGGTGTGAAAAACAAAAGACATCCCAGTGAGCGGCAGTTCTGTGGGGGAAAACGCCTCGTTAATGAGGGAGGTCGGAGGAGAACGGCCAGACCAGTTCAAGCTGACAGGAAGGAGACAGTAACTCAAATGACCGCACGTTACAACAGCGGTGTGCAGAGGGGCATCTCTGAACACACAACACATGAAACTTTGAAGTGGACGGGCTCCAGCAGCAGAAGATCACGAAAATAAACTCAGTGTGTACAGACAGAGAAGCACACAGACATATATGCACATACATGTAGTCACAGACAAAATCAGACACACACACACACTCTCTCTCTCAGAATCCTATATATTATCACTGCCTTGTTTGAGTCGATCTGTGGCTGCAGTACATAAAATTACAAAAGTAAATAAATGAATAGTGTAAACACAACAGGATAATGACGCTGTCTTCGTGGGCCGTTCAGAAATCGGATGGCGGAGGGGAAGAAGCGGATCCTGAGGCTCCTGCACCTCCGTCCCGATTGGTTCTAATGAGGAGGGCCCGCCCCGGATGGCGAGGGCCCTCAGTGATGGCTGCTGAGGAACGGTGCTTTGAAGACGTCCTCGATGGCGGGTAGGGTTACGCCTGTGATTGTGCTGGCCGAGTCTCCAACCCTGGACAGCCTCTTGCGGTCCTGTGCAGCGACCACGCCCCTCCCTCGCACCAGGCCGCGATGCGCCATGCAGTGAGAGGGAGCACGACGCTGAGGGAAGCGCAGTGAGGAGAGAGCGCCCCGTGGTGGATCATCCTGATCTGCCACATAATTCAACAGGGAGCAGGGAAGATTCTCCTGGGCAGAGTGTGCTCTGTCTCCCCCTACTGACGGTTCCAAGTGTGGCTCATTCAAGGCAATGACCATCAAACATACCGCGATGTCAGAGGGCCTCACTGATGGTGACAACAAGATGGACGCCAATGCATACAAGATGGACAATGCACAGGATTGAGAACCAATGTCCCCCACCTCACCTCTCGTGGGAGATGAGGACAAACAAGAGCACTCCCTACACACAGTGTGCAGAGCAGAGGGTCACAGAGACAGTGCGGCGACTGCCATGGGGTCGGGGGGAGAGAGTGGGACAGTGGGATTAGTTTGGGGACTGACACAGGGCTGTGGGGAGAGAGTGGGACAGTGGGATTAGTTTGGGGACTGACACAGGAGTGTGGGGAGAGAGTGGAACAGTGGGATTAGTTTGGGGACTGACAGCACTGTGGGGAGAGAGTGGGACAGTGGGATTAGTTTGGGGACTGACACAAGGCTGTGGGGAGAGAGTGGGGCAGTGGGATTAGTTTGGGGACTGACACAGGACTGTGGGGAGAGTGGGACAGTGGGATTAATTTGGGGACTGACACAGAACTGGGGAGAGTGTGGGACAGTGGGATTAGTTTGGGGACTAACACAGGATTCTGGGGGGAGTGTGGGACAGTGGGACTAGATTGGGGACTGACAGGGCTGTGGGGAGAGAGTGGGACAGTGGGATTAGTTTGGGGACTGACACAGGAGTGTGGGGAGAGAGTGGAACAGTGGGATTAGTTTGGGGACTGACAGCACTGTGGGGAGAGAGTGGGACAGTGGGATTAGTTTGGGGACTGACACAAGGCTGTGGGGAGAGAGTGGGGCAGTGGGATTAGTTTGGGGACTGACACAGGACTGTGGGGAGAGTGGGACAGTGGGATTAATTTGGGGACTGACACAGAACTGGGGAGAGTGTGGGACAGTGGGATTAGTTTGGGGACTAACACAGGATTCTGGGGGGAGTGTGGGACAGTGGGACTAGATTGGGGACTGACAGGGCTGTGGGGAGAGAGTGGGACAGTGGGATTAGCTTGGGGACTGACACAAGGCTGTGGGGAGAGAGTGGGACAGTGGGATTAGTTTGGGGACTGACACAGGGCTGTGGGGAGAGAGTGGGACAGTGGGATTAGTTTGGGGACTGTCACAGGGCTGTGGGGAGAGAGTGGGACAGTGGGATTAATTTGGGGACTGACACAGAACTGGGGAGAGTGTGGGACAGTGGGATTAGTTTGGGGACTGACACAGGACTCTGGGGAGAGAGTGGGACAGTGAGATTAGTTTGGGGATTGACACAGGGCTGTGGGGAGAGAGTGGGACAGTGGGATTAGTTTGGGGACTGACACAGGGCTGTGGGGAGAGAGTGGGACAGTGGGATTAGTTTGGGGACTGACACAGGACTCTGCAGAGAGCGTGGGACAGTGGGATGAATCTGGGGACTAACAGGGCTGTGGGGACAGAGTGGGACAGTGGGATTAGTTTGGGGATTGACACAGGGCTGTGGGGGAGAGAGGGACAGTGGGATTAGTGTGGGGACTGACACAGGACTGTGGGGAGAGTGTGGGACAGTGGGATTAGTGTGGGGACTGACACAGGGCTGTGGGGAGAGAGTGGGACAGTGGGATTAGTTTGGGGACTGTCACAGGGCTGTGGGGAGAGAGTGGGACAGTGGGATTAATTTGGGGACTGACACAGAACTGGGGAGAGTGTGGGACAGTGGGATTAGTTTGGGGACTGACACAGGACTCTGGGGAGAGAGTGGGACAGTGAGATTAGTTTGGGGATTGACACAGGGCTGTGGGGAGAGAGTGGGACAGTGGGATTAGTTTGGGGACTGACACAGGGCTGTGGGGAGAGAGTGGGACAGTGGGATTAGTTTGGGGACTGACACAGGACTCTGCAGAGAGCGTGGGACAGTGGGATGAATCTGGGGACTAACAGGGCTGTGGGGACAGAGTGGGACAGTGGGATTAGTTTGGGGATTGACACAGGGCTGTGGGGGAGAGAGGGACAGTGGGATTAGTGTGGGGACTGACACAGGACTGTGGGGAGAGTGTGGGACAGTGGGATTAGTGTGGGGACTGACACAGGGCTGTGGGGAGAGAGTGGGACAGTGGGATTAGTTTGGGGACTGACACAGGGCTGTGGGGAGAAAGTGGGACAATGGGATTAGTGTGGGGACTGACACAGGGCTGCGGGGAGAGAGTGGGACAGTGGGATTAGTTTGGGGACTGATACAGGACTCTGGGGAGAGAGTGGGACAGTGAGATTAGTTTGGGGATTGACACAGGGCTGTGGGGAGAGAGTGGGACAGTGGGATTAGTTTGGGGACTGACACAGGGCTGTGGGGAGAGAGTGGGACAGTGGGATTAGTTTGGGGACTGACACAGGACTCTGCAGAGAGCGTGGGACAGTGGGATGAATCTGGGGACTAACAGGGCTGTGGGGACAGAGTGGGACAGTGGGATTAGTTTGGGGATTGACACAGGGCTATGGGGGAGAGAGGGACAGTGGGATTAGTGTGGGGACTGACACAGGACTGTGGGGAGAGTGTGGGACAGTGGGATTAGTGTGGGGACTGACACAGGGCTGTGGGGAGAGAGTGGGACAGTGGGATTAGTTTGGGGACTGACACAGGGCTGTGGGGAGAAAGTGGGACAATGGGATTAGTGTGGGGACTGACACAGGGCTGCGGGGAGAGAGTGGGACAGTGGGATTAGTTTGGGGACTGATACAGGACTGTGGGGAGAGAGTGGGACAGTGGGACTAGTTTGGGTACTGACACAGGGCTGTGGGGAGAGAGTGGGACAATGGGATTAGTTTGGGGACTGACACAGGGCTGTGGGGAGAGAGTGGGACAGTGGGATTAGTTTGGAGACTGACACAGGACTGTGGGGAGAGAGTGGGACAGTGGGATTAGTTTGGGGACTGATACAGGACTGTGGGGAGAGAGTGGGACAGTGGGATTAGTTTGGGGACTGACACAGGGCTGTGGGGAGAGAGTGGGACAGTGGGATTAGTTTGGGGACTGATACAGGACTGTGGGGAGAGAGTGGGACAGTGGGATTAGTTTGGAGACTGACACAGGACTGTGGGGAGAGAGTGGGACAGTGGGATTAGTTTGGGGACTGATACAGGACTGCGGGGAGGCAGTGGGACAGTGAGATTAGTTTGGGGACTGATGCTGGTCTGTGTATCTGCAGTACCGCTCCCGGTCGCTGGGTCGGCGCCATCAGCGGGAGTTCGCTCTCTCACGGTTCGGTGCGCTCTTGAGCCCAGGTGCGTCTCTTCGCCGGTGTCCAACCGTCCGGAGGTTTCGGCGGCTCCGGGACCGGAAACCGCGACCGAGGGCCGGAGCCGAACCGGGAGCCCGAGTGCGGGGGGTCGGCTCGGAACCGGGAGCCGGAGATCGAGGGTCGGTGCAGGGCCCCGCGTCCGAGGCGGCCGTGAGCCGGAAGGTCCTGTTGTGAGGGGCGGGTCGTTGGGGAGAGGATGGAGCGGCCGGTGAGTGAGTGAGGGAGGGAGGGAGGGATGGAGGGAGCCGCGGTGGGGCATTGGGGGTGATGAGTTGGGGAGAGGGGAGGGTATGGGGCAACAGGAGCAGTATTTGGTGAGATTGGGGGAGTTGTCGGCGTGAGGAGATGTGTTGGGGTGAGTGAGGGGGTATTGGGTGTTGAGTTGGGGAGTGTGAGGGGGCATTGGGTGTTGAGTTGGGGAGTGTGAGGGGGCATTGGGTGTTGAGTTGGGGAGTGTGAGGGGGCATTGGGTGTTGAGTTGGGGTGAGTGAGGGGGTATTGGGTGTTGAGTTGGGGAGTGTGAGGGGGCATTGGGTGTTGAGTTGGGAAGTGTGAGGGGGTATTGGGTGTTGAGTTGGGGAGTGTGAAGAGGAGCATCGGGGTATGTGAGGGGGTATTGGGTGTTGAGTTGGGGAGTGTGAAGAGGAGCATCGGGGTATGTGAGGGGGTATTGGGTGTTGAGTTGGGGAGTGTGAGGGGGTATTGGGTGTTGAGTTGGGGAGTGTGAAGAGGAGCGTCGGGGTATGTGAGGGGGTATTGGGTGTTGAGGGGGCATTGGGTGTTGAGTTGGAAAGTGTGAGGGGGTATTGGGTGTTGAGTTGGAAAGTGTGAGGGGGTATTGGGTGTTGAGTTGGGGAGTGTGAAGAGGAGCGTCGGGGTATGTGAGCGGGTATTGGGTGTTGAGTTGGGGAGAGTGAGGAGTGTCGGGTGAGGGGAGGGGAGTGTGATATTAGCTTAGGTGTTGGGGTGTGACCGGTGAGTGCGGGGGTCTGGAGGGGGTAGTGTGGGGCATAATAGGGACTTTATCATAATCCAGTTTATCATCGCACACATCATGAAATTCATTTTTATTTGTGGTTCATAAAATTACTGCAGTGTGTGCAGTACACAAAATCCTACGCACTCTTGATAGATAGATTGTTGAGTGCCAAAGACTTCGGCACAGTATTGTAGTAATTTTATGCATGTATGCATCAGACGTTTACACAGTCCTGTTAGCGTCTGTACCTGGTAGGTCAAGTGTTCATCCAGATATGATTTATGTTGTTAGAGCTTCATTCTTTTTTCCATAGCATCATTTGGCCCTTTGAGTCTATTGGCCATTTTTGTCCTACGGGAGCTTTCCATATGGGGAGCATTTAGGAAATAGTGATCATAGCTTTAGAGATACAATTGAGTTTATGAAAACTTTATGCAAAAAGACTTGCAAACAACCAGTGTGCAAAAGAGGACATATCATGCCTATAATAACTAGTTAAAATAATATTGCGAACATGAGTTGCAGAGCCCCTGAAAGTGAGTCCGTAGGTTGTGGAATGAGATCAGTTTTGAGGTGAGTGAAGGACCCTGATGGTAGAGGGGTAATAACTGTTCCTGAAACTGGTGGTGTGGGAACTGAGGCTCCTGTTCCTCCTGTAATGCCATGCCAAGGTAGATTGTGAGGTCAAGGAGTCTTTTCATCGTACTAGGCAGCCCTTCATGAGTCTTATTGCAGAGGGTAGGAGCTGCCCTTGAGTGTGGTGATACATACTTACAGGCATTTGTATTTTCTGCCTGATGGGAGAGGGGGGAAGAGAATGCCTGGAGTGGGTCAGGTCTTGGATTATGCTGGATGTTTTACTGAGACACCGTGAAGTGTGGACAGAATCCATGGAGGAGTGGCTGGTGTCCCTGATGTTCTGAGTTGGGTCCAGAACTATGCAGTTTCTTACAACCACGAGTCGCGCTGTCACCATACCAAACCACACCACCCAGAGAGGGGGCTTTCTATGGTGCATCAGTTAAAATTGGTGAGGGTCAAAGAGGACATGCAAAATTTCTTTTGCCTCTTGAGGAAGTAGAGGCACGTGAGCTTTCTTGCCAGTGGCAACAACGTGGTGGGACCAAGAGCAGGCTATTGGTGATTTCCATGACTAGGAATTTGAAGCTCTCAACTGTCTCGACTTCAGTGCTGTTGATGTAGACACGAGCGTGTGTACCTCCTCATTCCTGAAGTCATTGGCGAGCTCTTCGGTTTTGCTGGTGCTGAGGGAAAGTTTGTTGTCATGACATCATACTACTAAGGTCTCTAACTTGTTCCTGAAAGAAAGAATTGATTCTTTCTTTGACCAATGAATTGATTGTGGACTTCAGAAAGGGTAAGATATGAGAACACAGACCAGTCCTCATTGAGGGATCAGTAGTGGAAAGAGTGAGCAGTTTTAAGCACCTGGGTGTCAATATTTCTGAGGATCTATCCTGGGCCCAACATATTGATACAGAACAAAAAGAACATGACAATAGCTATACTTCATTAGGAGTTTGAGGAGGTTTTGTAAGTCACCAAAGACTCTAGCAAATTTCTACAGATGTACTGTGGAGAGCATTCTAAACGGTTGCATCACCGTCTGATATGGGGGGAGGGGGGTTGGCGGCTACAGCGCAGGATCAGGGTAAGCTGCAGCAAGTTGTGAACTCAGTCAGATCCATCAACTCCAAGGAGCAATGCCTCAAGAAGGCAGCATCTATCATTAAGGACCCCATCAGCTAGGACATACCCTCTTCTCATTGCTGCCATCAGGGAGGAGGTACAGGAGCCTGAAGGCACACATCAACGATTCAGGAACAGCTTCTTCCCCTCTAGCCATCAGGGAAAGAAGATAACTAACCTCTACATGCAGCTGGTTGACAAACATGCTTCAAGCACTCAGAGCCATGAAGTGCAACGTGTCACTAAAGATTAATTTTCTGCATTCCCATCGAGACTGCTTCCCTGCAAGTCTTGTCGCTGTCAGTGGCTAGCAAGGTGACAAGTGTCACCAGGACACTGCGGTCATGGAGAAGTGGCATTAGGGCAACGAGAATGCCGGCTGATTATCGTCAGACACTTCAGTAAAAGCCTCCATCACTGGGTGTAAATGAAAGTAATCAACAAAACATATTTAGCTTAGTTGAACTATTGCAAAGTGTTATGCCATTAAATGCAATTCAATAAAAGTTAATTTCTTAGTCGGAAATTATACTTGTGTTCAGCTTCAAGCAGTCTATCATAAACCAAAAAAAAGTTCAGAGGAAGCAAGACTTCCAAATAAATTAGTTGTCCAGTGTTAACAGGTGGAAAGACCTGGATTCTGGACTAGACCAAGAATCCATCCCAAATCTCAGAAACGGGCTTTGTTCCCGCTTTGTCCATGCTGGCCATCACATAACAATAAAAATTTTGCCCAGTGGGCATTGATACTCACTAATTCAAGTGCTCGTTCATTACTTGTGTTATCAAAAGCATCTGCCCTGCTTCATTCTTTAATCCATGGCAACATGGTCTTTTGGCCCTTTGAGCCCATCAAACATTCTTGTTCTTCACCAACTTTCAGTAGGGGAGCACTTAGGGAATAGTAATCATAAATATCGTAAGAGTAGGGATATTTAGGTGATAGTGATCATGTCATCATAAAAGTAGGGGAGCATTTTTTTAAAATTGGATAGGTATATGGACAGGAAAGGAATGGAGGGTTATGGGCTGAGT
Source organism: Hypanus sabinus (assembly GCF_030144855.1). NCBI lineage: Eukaryota > Metazoa > Chordata > Chondrichthyes > Myliobatiformes > Dasyatidae > Hypanus > Hypanus sabinus. Next base: position 124,233 of record NW_026778934.1, read on the forward strand.
GCAGGTCGGTGGGACTAGGTGAGAGTAAGCGTCCAGCACGGACTAGAAGGGCCAAGATGGCCTGTTTCTGTGCTGTAATTGTTATATGGTTGTTTAGGGAATAGTGATCATAACATCATGTAAAGGGGAGCACTTCGGTGACAGTGATCACATCATCATAGAGGTAAGGGAGCAATTAGAAGATATCAATCATAACCTGATAGCATCTGAGTGAGAGATAAGGAGATCGAGTGGATTTGACTCATTTTAATTGGAATCAAATGCAAGGTAACAAACAGCTGCCTTTAAGGAAGAGATGATTCATGTGTAGTCAGGGATACATCCCCGTGAGTGATAAAGGGTCACTTGGCTTCTCGAGCCTGTCCAATGCAGTCATAGCTTTGGGGCCTTTAACCCTCCAATTTTCAAATATTTATCTCCCTTCACCATAAATGATGCGGTCTCCACTACCCACCAGGGCAGAGGTTTCACCAGCCTTGGAACTTACTGTGCACCTCCATATGAGATTACCATCTCCTGATTTAGTAATCATGTTACCTTGCTTGTGACCCTCCTGCTGATGGAAGGGGTGGCCCCTGCCTGGAAGGAGATTGGAGATTGTGCGTTCTTTCCGTATCTGGATTCCTCCAGGTCTCCTCGTGAATTTCAAAGACGTGGGTTATTAGGTAAGGCTGGCACAGACTTGTCACGCTGCCAGGGCCTGTTACCGCGCGGTGTATCTTTAAAAAGAAAGGATCTCGGATGCTCGCACTCCATGCTCATCGTCTGCTCTTCCCCCCCAGGTTGCAGTGACCGGTGAATCGGTGGGCTTGGAGATGGGGCGGCTGGCAGACTTGATGGAGCCCGAGCTGGTGAACGCCCCTGTCTACTGCATCTGCAGGCAGCCAGATATCAACTGCTTCATGATGTGAGTGTCCTCTGTGGCGGTGGGTAGGGGTGGGGCAGCTCAGTGACTTTAACAACCCTTCTGAAACACCCTGGCCTGTCTCATTGTCCCTCCCCAACACCACCCAGTGGGGTGACCGACAGACCTCTGGGAATTCTGTCAACATCTCCACCCCCCCCCCCCCCCCCCCCCCCGTTCCACAGGGGTGGGATCTGTGTTTCTTCAGTTGTTGTCCAGGGGCAGAGCAAGGAAGAGGGGTTGGGTTGGGATTGTCTGTGGGAGCTGGGACCCTTTGGATTTATGTGTGAGAGCTGCAGCCTAGCGTGTGGGGGGCTGTGTGTCTGTGGGAGATGTGACCAGGTGGATAGATAGGCACTGGGGGTGGGGGTTGTGCATGGAAGGCGCCACCTGCGAATTTGGATGTGTGTGCAAGTGGGAGATCAGACCCTGATGGGTGGGGCTCTGTGTGTGTGTGTGTGTGTGAGAGAGAGAATGCCCTGTGGTTTTCATTGGCTGCCTCAGGACCCCCCTCACACCCATTCTACCTGCAGGGCCCCGCGTGCGGGGGGTGCGGGAGACTGGACCCCGCGGGCGGGGGGTGCTGGAGACGGGACCCGGCAGGCGGGGGGGGGGTGTGGGAGACTGGACCCCGCGGGCGGGGGGTGCTGGAGACGGGACCCGGCAGGCGGGGGGGGTGCGGGAGATGGGATCCCACGCGCGGAGAGTGTGGCAGACGGGACCCGGTGGGTGCCGTGTGTGGGAGATGAGCCTCACGATGGTTTTAATTGGTTGCCTCATGACCCCTCCCTCTCTCTCCACCCCCAGAGGTTGTGACAAGTGTAATGAATGGTTCCACGGAGACTGCATCCAGATCACCGAGAAAATGGCCAAAGCCATCCGCCAGTGGTACTGTCAGCAATGTCGAGGTGAGATGGGCGGGATGCGTGGGGGGGGGGGGAGCGGTTTGACGGGCTGCCCATCTCTCACCGTGGTAATGGTCCCATGTTTGGTGTGGAGTTTTCACAATCGCAACCCCTCGCCCCCCGGGGGCTTGGTTTCCTTTCATCTTACACTTGGAGCCTGCTGTAGCCCACACACTACAAGGTTTGACGTGTTGTGCATTCAGAGATGCTCTTCTGCACACCACTGTTGAGTTACTGTCGCCTTCGAGTCAGCTTGAACCAGCCTGGCCATTCCCCTCTGACCTCTCTCATTAACAAGGCGATTTCACCCACAGAACTGCTGCTCACTGGATATTTTTTTCTTTCTGTTTTACACACCACTCTCTGTAAACTCTCGAGACTCTGCATGAAAATCCCCAGAGATCAGCAGGTCCAGAGTGTGGCACTCTCAAAGTCACTTGGATCACAATAGTTCCCCATTCTCCTGTTTGGTCTGAACAAAACTGAACCTTATGAGTGTACCTGCATTATTTGATGCATTGAGTTGCTGCCACATGATTAGCTGATTAAATATTTGCATAAACAAGGTGTACAGGCATACCTAATAAAGTGGTGACTGAGTGTATATATAGAAGTTTATTAAAATGATTACAATATCACAATGCTATATTCAGTCTACATACAACAGGCTGTTACAGCTTCAAATTAAAATACAATTATTGCTATCTACAACACCCTCAAGCCCCAGTGAGGCCCACCATTCCTAGAAATCCCCCACTTCTGTTTCCACGGACACCTGGGCATTGATTTAACTTTGGAAGAGGAGCCGGCAGGTCCTTCGGTGGATTCCCCAAATGACCCACTCGTATTGAGTGACCTTAGTTCAGGACCGTGGGGGGCAGCCCTTTAAGATGTGCAAACAGGCTGCAAACCTCTCTCACTCCACATACACGTAACCACAGAAATAACTGTTGGGGTGTCAGTGAACCAACTCAGAGATCTGTTGCACAGAACTGCTCTATGCAACACCTTCCAGCCCAGGTTTCCTGGCGGAAAGAGGGAGAAGTCCTGCGTACATCTCCACTGGGATCCTCCCTCACTGTCGGGTGCTAAAACAGGCCGAGCCACGTCTGGGCAGCAGACAAAGACAAGGTAGTACAAGAACCACCTCAGCACCTCGCGAAACGGCACAATTGGCATCTCTTCCCCATCACATCATGACAGCTACCAATGGGTCAGCAGCCCATTCACCTCATCCACGTTTGTTGTAGAGGCTTGGAGCATGACAGCATCAAAGTAGACCTTTTGGCTTGTCAAGTCCATGCCGACTAATTCCAGCGACCCACACCTGGACCCCAGCCCTCCATACTCCTCCCATCCATGTACTTATCGAAACTTCTCTTAAATGTTGAAATTGAACCCACATCCACCACTTCCACTGGCAGGTTGTTCCACACTCTCACTGAGTGAAGAAGTTCCCCTTAAAAGTTCCACCTTTCATGCTTAATCCATGACTTCTAGTCTCACCCAACCTCAATGGAAAAGCCTGCATGAACTAATCCTATCTGAAAGTTCAAAATGCATTTATACATACAACCTCGAGTCTCGTCTCCTTAAAGAAACCCAACTGAAACCATTAAAGAAGACCGTCAAACTCCCAATCTGCAAAAAAAAACAATAAATTGTGCAAACAATAAAAAGTAAGGATGTAGCATTCAGAACTAAAGTTCGCAGCCATGAAGCCAATCATCATTGCAGCCAGTCCAGGAGCCTATTAGATGCAGGCAACAGTTTTAGTTTGGCACAGAGACAAATGAACTTCATGAAGCATCAAGCTGAACACCGGCCCGTCGCTTGCTTCTGGCCCTGACGTGCTAATCTTTTCAGACTGGCCCAGCACTTTCATTCCAACACCTCACCTCAGATCTGCCGCTTCCAATTGGCTCCAAGTCCACTTCAGCAATGGCCAAACGTTGGCTCGTTCATTGCTGTCAGGCCTGGGCTCACCGCCTCGATTCCGCCTGTACATACCACACTGTAACCGTCCTGCATCTTCGAGACTTCAGTTCTCACTGCAAAAATGCCAGGTTGTACAGGCAGTTCAAAAGCTCAGCTCTGAAAGGGAGGTTACAGTGACTGCAATGATGATTGTCCAGAAAGAGTGTGGGTTAATAGAGTAGTAGGTTTGTTTGTTGCCAGTAAGGCATCACCATGTGTCTTACCAGTGCCATCTTAAACTATACGCCTCATAAGTTTGTAGTCCTCCATTGACTCTCCCCCTCATTTTCCTATGCTCCAGGGAATGAAGTCCTAACCTAGTCAAAGTAACGCACACAAAATGCTGGAGGAACTTAGCAGATCGGGCAGCCTCTTTGGAAAAGAATAAACAGACGTTTCAGGCTGAAATCCTTCTTCGGGACGATTTATTCGGTCTTTCCCTGTGACTCAAGTCCTCAAGTTCCGGCAGCATCCTGTAAATTTTCTCTGTATGCTTTCCATCTCACTGATATCTTTCCTGGACTGCACTTAATACTCCAAATCTGGTTTCAAATAACATCCTGACTCTTGTATTCGATATTTTGATTTATGAAGGCAAACATGTCAAAAGTTGTCTTTACAACCCTGTCTAACTGTGATGCCACTTTCAGGGAATTATGGATCTGTATTTCCTAATCCCTCTGTTCGACCACTCTCCTAGTACACTGCAAAAATTAGCCAGTACATTGACACAAGATAACATAGATTATCCATAACTTACAAGACATACTGTTATTTCTGCAAATTGATCCTTTCTTACCTCCTGTTACGCTGCTGGTGTTTAGGACAGCAATGAAGGTCCTCCATCTCTGGCGGTGTTCAGGGCTTCCTTCATCGTGTCAGTAGCTTCCTCTCGGTTTTCCATATATTCTGGTGTGGTTAGCGTTTGGGTCTTTTGGTTGTTCAGTCTCTCCCCTTTCGCAGCTGCTGCTTGTTCTCTGCAGCACAGCGGAGGTCGTTCTCGTGTAGCACAGCTCCCTCTCGAACAGATTTCCTCCTGGTGTATCTACTGAAAGCAATGTCTTTTTAGCTGTAACATTGAATTTCTTCAGGTTGATTTTCCCGTTTCTGAAGCATTTCGTTTGGCCACCAGGAGCTTGTAAAGTTTCCTTCAGCTCGGAGGAAAGTATCTGTCTGGGGAAACGCGCGTTTGGCACCCGGATGACGTGAGCTATCCATTGGATACTGAGATTACTGTGTGATGGAATGTTAACCACAGTACATGGCTCTGAATCAGAAGCCTTCACTGTCAGGTCAGAGTGTGGCACCAGCGATCAACAGCAGCATTCCTGCAGACAATTCACAAAACTACTTCTTCTTTTAAATCTCTTTCTTCTGCTAACCTGTGTGTGATTGGAGCCTGTAATTTACATTTTGGGCCATCTGAGCGATCTCTGAGGGAATTTGGCAAGGTTGAGAACGGAGTGTGCAGTCCTATGGCGGAGCGCAAACCCGTGATCAGCTCCATTTCTCGCCGATCTTACCGATGGAAGCATTGGGCAAGATTGAAATCAACAAGGATGAGCCGGTGCTCAATGCCGTCTACCTGGCCCCCTCACTCGCTGCTGCCGGAGGAAGGTGCACGAGCCTTGGGTCTTGGGCAAGGTTTGTGGGCTGGACTCTGCGGTTCATGTTACATGTGTTTCTGGCTACTCTTTTTTTCTTGCACGATTTTGATCTGGGTGCTTCGATGCGAACTGGCTCTGTGGCTTGCAGTCAGCGAACGACGAGGAGCTAATTTGAGGACTCAGTTTGGTATTAAAGATTCTGTGTGGTATTCGTGTTTTTTCCCCATTCGTGTGATTTGTACTTTCTTCGCACGTTGGGTGTTTGAGTATTTATTTGAGCAAGTTTCCTGGTGTTTCTTTGTTTCATGGCTGCCTGTGGGAGGATTAGTGCTACCATCCTGTGTCACCTTTTGCATTAAGGTAGAACAAGGTGAAACATTAACAAAATGCAGAATAAAATGGTGGTTGGTCGTCATCTCCGATGATGAGAGAAATCCTGTGCAGAGAGTTTTTGAAGTTGGAAAACCGTTGCACTGGGGCAATCCCAGTCTCTGGATCTCGGAAGTCTGGATCCAGTGGTACGAGTGTTCGTCGCAAATGGGGTCTTCATTTGTTTCAGTGGATGATCATGAGCTCGTCTGTGCCTCGTCGTGCCCTTCGATCTCCACGGAGCATTGTAGTGCCACCTTCCTGGCTGTTGGATCCCATTGTAGATCTCATTCACCCAGTCCGCTGGAGCTGACTTTGCATGCGGGGTAGGCATGTTGCTGTCTCAGCAGGGTATGAGACCTGCTAGCTACCCTCACCTGGTTTAACCTGCCTGTTAAAGCAGAGTACCGGGGTGCGGCTGGGCCACTTTCACATGCAAACAGCTACTTGGAACCACAGGTGAGAACTGAGTGTCCGGGAGACAAAAGGTGAACAAGTTGCCCCGGATTGGACATGACAAGCCCCTTCGCCAGGGGTGCTAGCCCTCCCTGCACAAAGAGGACGGGCAGTTCAGGTTTGCAATCAGATGAAGTTAAAACTCCAGGAGTGAATTGTTAGAGGTGGTGTGGCACAGCATCCAAATTGGAGTTGGTGCTGCTCCCTAGTGTTCATTTGGCAGAAGGCAAGCCATTTTGTGTTTTACTGTAGATCTCAGCAACATTTGTGGGCTGTGTCTTGAACTATATTTGTCTGACTGTATTTTACTGGTATCTTCTATGTGCCTTGTGCTGTGTGTGACAGTTCTGTGTGTTGCAACTTGGCCTAGAGTAGCGCTCTTTCAAGTTACTGTGTTCATGTATGGTTGAACGACAATTAAACTTGAACCTTGATCCACATTCAATAATCTCATAACAGCGGGGTAGAAGCTGTCCTTGAGCCTGGTTGTTTCAGGCTTTTTAAAAAATCTTTTGCCTGATAAAAGCGGGAGAAGAGAGAGTGTCCAGGATGTCCTTGAACCTTCGGGGCGAGTCGTTAGGCTGCTGTACCTCCTACCTGACAGCGGTTTCAAGCAGAGGACACGGTCCTGATTATGTGGGGGCAGGGGGTCTCTAATGATGGTTGTCACATTCCTGAGACATCGCCTCCTGCAGGTGAGGAGCATTGTGCCTGGGATCGAATTGGCCGAGTCCAATTCGGCCTCTAGTGTTGGAACCTCGGCAGAGACACAAGCACAGTGTGGGAGGTCTGGATCGAATGCAGGAACCCAGTTGTGAGCTCCTGCTCTAGAAAACAGGGCTCATGGCAGGATTTTTAAGGAGTGTGGAGGAACAGAGGGATCTTGGGGTCCACGTCCATAGATCCCTCAAAGTTTCTACGCGTCAAATTAGGTGAAGGGAGCAGGAACCACGCACACCCTAACCCACACCCGCACCCACACCTGGAGGCAGCATCAATGGAGGGGAATAAGCAGTTGAGGTAAAGCAGTGTACCGGGGTGCGGCCGGGCTACTTGGAACCACAGGTGAGAACTGAGTGTCCAGGAGACAAAAGGTGAACAAGTCCGGAGTGGACTTGACAAGCCCCTTCGCAGTTCAGGTTCCCAGTACACTGCTTTACCTCAACTGCTTATTCTCCTCCATTGATGCTGCCTCCAGGTGTGGGTGCGGGTGTGGGTTAGGGTGTGCGTGGTTCCTGCTCCCTTCACCTAATTTGACTTGCATAGAAACTTTGAGGGATCTATGGACGTGGACCCCAAGATTCCTCTGTTCCTCCACACTCCTTAAAAATCCTACCATTCGTGGAAAATTGTGTTCAGTTCTGGTCGGCTCATTATAGGTGTTACGTATCCCGTAACTGGATCTATCACTGGATCACTGGATCTATCAAAGATAGAGAGGTCCGTTGAAGTCTGATGGCACTATTTTCAAAAGTTTTTTATTTATAAAGGGGCACAAAAGTAAGGTTAATACAAACATTCAGATAATATACGTCGTCAATACTCAATCTAAAGCGCAGATATAGTAATAATCATCATTAAGAAATTGTTCTATCGTTTGTCTAGGGGATAATATATTGTCCACTGGAAATATAAAAGTCACTCAGAAGTCTGCGGGCTTCAGCCTTTTGGGAACCGCTGGGTTTCACGTGTTGGAGAGAGAGAGATTGGTGAGAAAAGGAAAACTTGCCCGGGTCTTTATGAAGCAAATCCATGGAATCAGGGGAGCGGGCTTCCCCATTGTTAGTTAAAAGTGGTTTTCCGTGATTCCAGCCACAGACTCCAGATTCGGAATCTAAAGCACGTGGCTTCCTTCAAAATGGCTTCCCACTAAGACGGGATCGCTATCGTGTCTTCTTGGTGCGTCTGAAGGGGTTGTCTCCCCCCCCCCCCCCCCCCCAGACCCTCCTTTATACTTCCTCATGGGGTCGCAGGTGTCAATCAGGTTGGGATGATGCAATCTCTCTCTCAACCAGCCCACTTTGCCCGAGGGCTTTACACGTGGTCTCCATGAGACAATAGTCAATGTCGCCTTATTTTGCATCCCGGTGGAACGCGGTATTCGGCACGTCTCTCTCTCTCTCTCCCACTTCCTGAGTCTACTGACCCCCCCCCCCCTCAACTAGTGCTCTTGCGATTCTCACAAAGGAGGGGGCTGGGATCATAACACCTCCCCTCTTAAAAAAACATTTTTACCAGCGGTTAAAACGGAGTGGTACAGAGTCTTACAGGATTTTTGAATCTAACACCATGCACAAGCTTTTCTTTTCACAGAGTACTACCGTTATACATTCAAGTCAGTATCTAAACAGTTAACGATTACAGTGTCCCTTTCTTTAATATCTTAACATTGCGTACCATACTAAAGTCTTGTAGCATCAGACTTCAATTCAATAACCACCTATTTTTTTCTTCTTTCCTTCAGCAACAAAACTAAGGAGGTGTGGTCATAGTTTAGGTGCATCTACAAAAGTTTATGGGAATACTAATCGTTTCGGTCGTTTTACTTAACCTGCAGGTCTCCAAAGGGGCTGTCTTTATTATTCACAGGCTTTGGCGCAAACCCATACAACCTGCTTTGCTGTTTAAAAATGGCATCCCCATTAAACGTCGCCTCTTTTCCGGCGAGTCCCGTTCTTCCTTCCCCCCCCCCCCCCCCCCCGTGGGGAACTTGAGTAATTTGGCGCGGTGAACTCCCGCCTGCCTCGTTCATCGGGGTTATTTTATCAACACCATGCCCCAAACTTAGACCATTTCCACCCAATTCTTTAATTTTACCCAGGTGGCTAGCCCTTTTGTCAGGACCCTTCAGGCTATTGGTTTTTAATTCAAACTCTTCGTTCAAGTAGCATTTCAAATGCGGCTTCTTCACACCCCATCCTGACATAACAATAGAGTGGGGGGCCTCACTATCTCCCAGCTCACTCTGTGAGCGATCTGCCAGGTTTAAGATTTCTTCATTTGATTTGGGAACTACAGACTTTCCGTTTCCTTCAATAATGATCCTCATCCCCCATTCTTAAATTCTGCATTAACTTTGAACCCGGGGAATTCACACTTCCCACGGTTACCAAGGTTAACCCTTTTTCCACTGAACCAAGTCTATCTGACTCACGAGGACGGCCGTTTCATTCAACTGAATCAAATACCTCAGACTTTACCTGAGCTCCGTTACCGGGTTCAGTACCATGTGCATCCCCGTCTTGGACACACTCAAACGAGACATTGGCCTCTTCCAGGCTTTCAACACCCGTACCTTTTTCAAATTCTAACTTCCCCCGATCCTCCCAGTTACTCTCTGGGCAGCTCCCACCCGGGGAAGGCGCAATCCTGCGAGCTGAAACAACCTCCTCGGCCCTTTCAGCAGACTTCCTCAAGGCAAGGGTACCCTTTCCATCTAGGACTGCCCTCATCTCATTATCGGGAACACCTTTAGAACTCTCAACTTCTTCAAACAATTCTGCCAAACCAGACAGATCATCCATGTCCAACTCTGGACCTTTTAACAGCTTTATCTGTTTCTCATCTTTATTTCCTACCTCTAGGACCTTTCTCTTTGCTAAGGGCAGATCTATCTCCTCTCCTTTATCCCCTTTCACTTTACTACTCTTCGTTTTACCACCCTCTAAACCCTCATGGCACAGGGTCGGTAAAGACGTCTCGGCCAAATCAAAACTGGCCAGATTTAAACTGCTCTCATTCTCAGCTGCCTCTCTTGACAGGCTGCGAGTGGACGCTAGGGACGGGGCCTCAACACGCACCGGTCGGCGGGTCAACGTCATGGCTGACCAAACCTTACCCCCTGCTAAATCGTTCCCAAGAAGGATGTCCACGTCAGTTCTCGAGAATTCTGATGGCACCCCTATTTCAACTGATCCATACACCAGCTCACAATCCATAATGACCTTATATAAGGATACCATTTCTGTCCTTTTATTTATTCCCTGCACCGCGACCATTCCCCTTTTCCGACCAAAATCTAGTACCTTTCTGCTGATCGACGATAGCTCTGCCCCTGTGTCTCTCCAGATTCGCACGGGAATTGGGGGGTCTCCCTCCTTCATGGACACGGTTCCGTGGGACAGACAAGTCTCCGATCCTTCTCGTACTCTGTCTACCCGGGGCTCTCTTGTCGATTTTCTGATTACCACTGCACACCCGATAGGGATTGCTGCTTTCCCTTTTTCTGGCTCCTTTCTCGGAGCAAAGCACCGAGATGCAACATGCCCGCTCTTCCCACAATTAAAACAGGTCAAGCCCGGAAATCTCTGGCCACCTGGCCTTTCCCCCTCTCCCTTACCACTAGCTCCCGGTGGGACCTCTGCCTCACTCGGCAGACTTTCTCGATCGTTCCCACGTTCTCTCGGGTAACTTTTTGTCGAGGAAAACTTTGCCTTGTGGGTTAGGGCATATTCATCTGCGAACCTAGCAAATTCTGAGATGGACTTATTCAACCTCTCATTCAAATACATCCGGATCTCTTCCAGAACACAACCTTTAAATTCCTCAATCAAAAGTAATTCCCTGAGACGCCCATAATCCTCGTCCACCTTTTCGCGGTGCACCAACGGTCCAAGAGCACACCCTTCTCATGGGCTAGCTCGGTATACGTTTGATTCCACCCTTTCCTTAAATTTCTGAACTTTTGTCTATAGGCTTCAGGTACTAGCTCGTAACCCCGGAGAATGGCCTCTTTTACTTGGTCATAATTCCCTTCCCCTTCCGTGGACAACGCTGCATATGCCCGCTGGGCTTTCCCTCGTAACACACTTTGTAACAATGCCACCCACTGTGCTCTGGGCCACTGCTGATTCACTGCTACCTTTTCAGAAAGCAAGAAATAACTATCAACATCCGTCTCCTCAAACGGGGGGACCAACCTCAACGCCCGACTAACATCAAACCGCTCCTCTCGGTCTGACCCTTGATCTCTTCGCTCGTTCCTTATCTTCTCCATCTTCAAGTCATGTTTCCTCTGTTTCTCTTTCTCCTCATACTCTCTTTGCTTTTCCGCTCGGTCCCTCTCTCTCTCGGCCCGTTGCTTCTCTTTCTCGGCTGCTTCTAGCTCTTTTAGCTGAATTTCATGCTGTCTTTGCCTCTCAGCTTGGTCCTGCTCCTTTTTCACCTCTAACCCCTTTAGTAGGAGCTCATGGTCCCATTTCACCTCTAGCTCCTTTAGGAACGCCTGCTCCCTTTCTTTGTCTGCCCTTTCTTTCTTTCTCTCAGCTGCTTCCAGCTCTTTTACCTTAATTTCATGTTTCAACCTTAATTTCTCCACTAACTGAGCTGTCCCACTTGTTGGTACCTTTTCAGGGATATCTTCCAATACCTCAGCTTCAAACACATTCTTCCCAATGTAATACTGAGTTATGGCCCTTCGCACCTCCCGCTTTTTCATGGATGACCTCACTTCTGCGAGGTTCAACCCCTTCCCCAAATTTAACAAGTCTGATTTGGTGGCTGCCTCTAGTCGGGTTTTTCATAAATTCACCCACATCCATCTTTGCTGGTTTCCCGTCTGGCTACCCACGTAACCAGATTCAAGTTTGGACTTACAAGCCCAATTCACTGGCCTCCCAAATCCTGAGATGAGAAACCCCAAGTTGTTACGTGTCAAATCCTGAGATGAGAAACCCCAAGTTGTTACGTATCCCGTAACTGGATCACTTACCAGCAAAGATAGAGAGGTCCGTTGAAGTCTGATGGCACTATTTTCAAAAGTTTTTTTATTTATAAAGGGGCACAAAAGTAAGGTTAATACAAACATTCAGATAATATACGTCATCAATACTCAATCTAAAGCATGGGTATAGTAATAATCATCATTAAGAAATCGTTCTGTCGTTTGTCTAGGGGATAATATATTGTCCGCTGGAAATATAAAAGTCACTCAGAAGTCTGCGGGCTTCAGCCTTTTGGGAACCGCTGGGTTTCACGTGTTGGAGAGAGAGAGATTGGTGAGAAAAGGAAAACTTGCCCGGGTCTTTATGAAGCAAATCCATGGAATCAGGGGAGCGGGCTTCCCCATTGTTAGTTAAAAGTGGTTTTCCGTGATTCTAGCCACAGACTCCAGATTCGGAATCTAAAGCACGTGGCTTCCTTCAAAATGGCTTCCCACTAAGATGGGATCGCTATTGTGTCTTCTTGGTGCGTCTGAAGGGGTTGTCTCCCCCCCAGACCCTCCTTTATACTTCCTCACGGGGTCGCAGGTGTCAATCAGGTTGGGATGATGCAATCTGTCTCTCAACCAGCCCACTTTGCCCGAGGGCTTTACACGTGGTCTCCATGAGACAATAGTCACTGTCGCCTTATTTTGCATCCCGGTGGAACGCGGTATTTGGCACGTCTCTCTCTCTCCCACTTCCTGGGTCTACTGACCCCCCCTCAACTAGTGCTCTTGCGATTCTCACAAAGGAGGGGGCTGGGATCATAACATAGGAAACATGTGGAAGCTTTAGAGAGGGTGCAGAGATTTACCAGGATGCTGCCAGGATTAGAGAGCATATCTTATGAGAATAGTTGAACGAGCTGGGGCTTTTCACTTTGGAGCGAAGGAGGATGAGAGGTGACCTGCTAGGGGTGCTTATGATGATAAAGGCATAGTTAGAGTGGAGAGTCAGTGACTTCCCAAATAGCACTGGATAACCTATGAGGCGATTGAATGAGTGTCAGAGGTAGGCTTTTTACTCAGAGTGGTGGGTGCAAGGAATGCCCTGCTGGGGTGGTGGTAGAGGCAGATACTTTAGAGACTCTTAGTTAGGCACGTAGATGAAAGGAGAAATGTGGAAGGAAGGGTTAGATTGATTGTGGAGAGGTCAGCACAGCATTGTGGGCTGAAGGGCCTGTAATGTACTGTTCTAATATGTAGTGCCTTAACCTTTTGCAACACTGTGCGCTGGTGGGGGAAACACAGAAAGTCGTCACTTTCTTTTTAACCAGGGATCCTTTCTGTCTTCCTGCCCTGACCCCAACAGCTAATGATCCGACGCTCGCCATCAAATACCGGCAGAAGAAGGCGAAGGAGAAGGAACGGGCAGGCGAGGTGGCGATTGAGAAGGAGAAGAGGAAAGAGCAGGGGGACGCGAGGCTGGACAAGAGGAAAGTAGCAGCAAATGTAAGGGACCTCCCCCACCCACCCCTGAGAGCTCTGTCTCTATTTGGGTGGGGAGCGGGAATCACGCGTTTACCGGGCTGCCGCGGATCTAGACGGGTCGCCATGGGAGCGAGCTCCCCCGCCACACACTGATTGCTTGTGGAGCCTAGGGAGGGGGTGTAATAGGAGGGAGAATCTCTTGCTGATTGGACCTTACCTCCTCAGAAAGTGGTGACGTAGGATCGGAAGGTGTAGTATCCTTGTGGGTAGAGTCAAGAAAATGCAAGGGCTGGATGTATGGGGTGTGGTGTTTTGATGTCTCTGAGCTGGAAGTTAGAAGAATGAAGGAGACTCATTGAAATTGATTAAATATTGAATGGCCTAGTTAGAGTGGATGTGGAGAGGACGTTTCGTTTTGTGGGGAAGTCTAAAGTCTGAGGGCACAGCCTCGGAATAGAAGGACGTCAATTCAGAACGGCGATGTGGAAGAATTTCTTTAGCTAGAGGGAGAATGGGGTTATGTGGAGGAATGAATCAGCCATGATGACAGAGCTGACTCAATGGGCCTAATGGCCTAATTTTCCCTGTTCCTCGGGGCTCTTTGTCAGTCCTGGAGCCCCTCCATCTGCCCCTCAGCACCCCCCCCCCCCACCACCCTCCAGGGTTTGTGTCCTAGCACTGAATCTCACCGTCCTATGCTGAGTATTGGGCTATTCCAGCGGTCATGGGTGAGGGTCAGGGTGGGGATCGCGCTCCTCGTGCCCCGCGTCGCCTCGGCCATCTATAAACTCTTCCTTCCTTCACCCTGCTGTTCCTTCTCCCCTCCCCTCTCCATCCCTGCCTCACTCCCTACCCTCCCTCTACAATTTCTCCACCTCACCCACATTTCTCCCCAACCCAACCCCCCCTACCCCCGCCTCATCCCTGCCGTCGACAAGCAAATAAAGAGGTCTGCGAGGATGTGCGGGGAGTGTGAAGCGTGCAGGCGAACCGAGGACTGCGGGCAGTGCGACTTCTGCAAGGACATGAAGAAGTTCGGGGGCCCCAACAAGATCCGGCAGAAGTGCCGGCTGCGGCAGTGCGAGATCCGGGCGCGGGTAGGTGAAGGGCGAAGGTGGCGACTGGCATGAGTGGTGTAGGGGAAGTGTAGAGGGACTGTCCGAGACCCCTTCCACCTGAACTTTCCTGCTTTCCCGCTGCTCGTCGCAACAACTGTTGCCTGGTGCTGCTTGATTCCTAATGGCTGGCTTGCTTACCCATAATCCTCCAGGAAGCTGAAAGTGGTCCATCTCTCGCTGCGAGACCAGGAAGCTCTAGACGGGACTCTTCTGTCGAAGGTTTCGCCAGCCCAGCCGTCTGGGTGGGGAGGAGGGGCACAGTGGGGTAGACCTGTCAGTGCTGTGCACAGGGTATTTCTGCATGCTCTGGTACTCCTGGGGAGATGGTGGCTTGCTGGGGCTTTTTTGCAGGTGTCTCCCTATGGACACACGTGCTGTGGGATTGACAGCTTGGGGACTGACTCTAGTGAGCTTACTGACTCTGGCCCTCCCCTGCCCAGCTTCTCCACTCCCAACCTTGCGACACATTTATTGTTGAGGTCACTGGCTCTCTCCCTCTCAACTCGTTATGTAGCCCCCCTCCAGCACCTTCTCTCTTCGGCCGTCCCCTCTGCCTCTCTCTTCATCACCCCTTCCCTCCTGACTCTCACTAGCCTCACCACCTCGCTCTCCGTTGCCAGAAATTACTGCGGGTGCGCGGCGACGAGCTGATGATCATCAAGGAGCAGCTGGCGCAGGTGAAGACCGACCCCGAGTCCATGTCCGAGGACGGAGACCACGGCTCGGCCCCCCACATGTACCACGACTACGCTGCCTCGCTGAGCAGTGGCGACCAGAACAAGGTGGGTGCCCTCTCCCCGTCCCTAACCCCAGCTGCGAGTGTGGCTGAAAAACTCAAGAAGGTCCAATGAACTTATTAATAATGCTACTGTATACAATGCTGAGGTTCATTTCTTGTGGACGTGTGTATGTGTTTATACAGTCAGCCCTTCTTATCCGCAGGGGATTGGTTCCAAGACACCCACCCCCCCCCCCGATACCAAAAATCGCGGGTGCTCAAATCCCTTATTTAATTTGTCAGTGCGGTGGTCTTTAGGACCCGGCAGAACCCCAGACCTTATTTAACCTGTCTCAGTGCAGTGGACATTAGTTCCCGGCGGAACCCCAGACCTTATTTAACCCATCTCAGTGCGGTGGTCTTTAGGACCCGGTGGAACCCCAGACCTTATTTAACCCATCTCAGTGTGGTGGTCTTTAGGATCCGGTGGAACCCCAGACCTTATTTAACCCGTCTCAGTGCGGTGGTCTTTAGGACCTGGCGCGCCTCTGAATCCGCAGTGTTTCTATTCACAAAAATAATCACGATCACGATTGAAAATAAGTGGAAGTAATAAAGCCATCGGACATTGGAAAAGCGTTAGGCTGCAGTCGATCAACGATCAGAACAATTTTAATGGAGCACGTGAAAGGCCCTGCTCCGATGAAAGCTACAGTTATTACTAAGCAACACAGTGGTTTAATTATTGGAATGCATATGTTTCTTAAGTGTTTTATATGCATAGAAAGGTAAACTATGTACTATATAGTAAGAAAAACATTTGACTAATTGACGCTAAATAATACTGGATGTACTTGTTCCCACTTCAAATCCGACTTAAAGACGGACTCAGGAACGGAACTCGTTCATAACCCAGGGACTGCCTGTACTTTTAAGTCATTTCTAGATTACTTATAATACCCAATATGATGTAAATACTATGTAAATAGTTGTTATACTGTATTGTTTAGGGAATAATGACAAGAAAAAAATAGTCTGTACGTGCTCAAACAACGAGTGCTGGAGAGAGAACTTCTGGGTCTTCCCGATCCGCGGTTGGTTGAATCCGCGCATGCGGAATCCGCGGATAAGGAGGGTCGACTGTATACTGGAATTGATTTTACTATTGTCACAGGTATGGGAACATAGCAAAAAGCTTGTCTAGCACACTGTTCATAGTCAGATCATTACACAGAGCATTGAGGTAGAACGTGGTAAAACAGTGACAGAATGCAGAATAGAGTGTCATAGTCACAGGGAGAGTGCAGTGCAGGTAGACAATAAGATGCTTAGATCATAACAAGGTAGATTGCGAGGTTCAGAGTTCGTTTTATCGTTCAAGGGGTCCATTCGAGAGTGATAACAGCAGTTAGAAGCTGTCCTTGAGCCTGGTGGTCCGTGCTTTCAGGCTTTGTATGTGCTGCCCGTTGGGAGAGGGGAGAAGAGGGAATGTCAGGGACAGGCAGTGTCGGTTTCATGGAGCCAGTGGTTTCTGAGTCCGCAACTCTCTGCGGTTTCTTGCTGTCAGAGACAGAGCAATTTGGCTTTGCCTGGCAGTGTGCTGAGCTGCCGCTGCAATAATACAAGAGGTCCATTCACGTTTCTACCATCTACACCAATCCCCTTCCCCAGCTCTGCGACCATCACCATCCAGGCACTGTTCCAGATTCCAGTCCCCTTGGAGGGAAAATATTCCTCCTCGGATCTCCTCTACACCCCTTAGTCTGAATGTGTGCTCTCTGTCCTCTGTCCTGGGGAACGTTTCTCCCACCCTATCTCTTTCTGTCCACCACTACCTCCCCCACTCCAGGGAGAACAGACCCAGCCTCTCTAGTCACATGTGCTGAGAGACAGTGAGAATCTGTTTTGCATGCCATTATGTGGATCATTTCATTACAATTCAGGTTTGTCTGTAGTACAAAAGAGAAAAGCAATAACCAAATTCAGAATAAAGTGACACACAGAACAAGCTCAACAGGTCAGGTAGCATCTACGGAAAAGAGTAGTAGTTGCCCCTGAGGGGTGACTGTAACACAATGTGGACTATACTCTTTTCCATAGGTGCTGACCGGCCTGCTGAGCTCCTCCAGCATTTTGTGTGTGTTGCTGAGATTTCCAGCATCTGCAGATTTTCTCCTGTGAGCAGAATAAAGTGTTCCAGTTACAGTGAAAGTGTAGGCAGGAATGTCCAAGGCCATAATGAATTATTATTGCCACAGGTAGGGAACGAAAGTGAAGATCTTGTCTTGCACGCTTTTCATACAGATCAGATCATTACACACTGCATTGAGGAACAAGGTAAAACAATAATAGAGTGTTACAGTCGCAGAGAAAGTGCAGTGCGGGTAGACTGTAAGCTGCAAGATCATAATGAGGTATATTGGGAGCTCAGGAGTCCATCTTGTCATTCACGAGTCTGATAACACCAGGGTAGAAGCTGTCCTGGTGGTAAATGCTTTTCTGTTTTTGTACTTTCTGTTTGATAGGGGAAGGGGGAAGAGAGAATGTTTGGGGTGACTGGCTGCTATACTGTGGCTGTGGGAAGTGTAGATGGAGTAACGGAGGGGAGACTGTTTTCCATGGCCTGCGGTCACATGCAGAGCAGTTGTCATACCGAGCCGTGATATTCTCTATGGTGCGTTGATTAAAAGAGACGTGCCAGATTTCTCTGAGTCCAGGGGAAGTAGAAGCAGTGGTAAATGTTTTTGGCTGTGGTGCCCACGTGGTTGGTGATGTTCACTTCTCGGAACTTGAAGCTCTCGACCCTCTTGACCTCAGCACTGTTGATGTAGACCGGACCATGTGCTCCACACCCCCACTCCGCAAAGTCAATGGTTATCTGTTTTGTTTTGTTGACCTTGAGGGAAAGTTTGTCACCACTTCTCTTGGCTCTCCATTTCCTTCCTGGACTGACTCATTGTTAGTTGAGATACGTTACACTACAGCAGTGTAATCTGCAAACCTGCAGGTGGAGTTCAAACAGAATCCAGCCACACACTCATGGGTGTACAGGGAGCAGAGCAGGGGACTGAGGACACAACAGTGTGGAGCGCCAGTGTCATGAAGAATCACAGTGGAGGTGTTGCTGCCTGTCATTACTGATTGTGGTCTGTCGGTCAGGAAGTTGAGGATCCAGTTGCAGAGTGAGTGTTAAGTCCCAGCTCTCCAAGTTTGGGAATGTGTTTACTTGGAATGATAGTCTTGAAGGCGGAGCTGTAGTCAACAAACAATAGTCTGATGTGTCTGCGCTGCCCAGGAGCTGCTGGGGTGAGAGATGATTCTGCTGTAGACCTTGTTTGGTGGTAGGTGAATTTTTAGTGGGTTTAGGTTGCCTGGGAGGCTGGAGTTGATGCGTGGCATGATCGTCCTCTCGAAGCACTTCATGATGGTAGATTTCAGAGCCAATGAGCAGTACAGTCGGCCCTCCTTATCCGCATGTGCGAATTCAACCAACCGTGAATCGAGAAAATCCAGAAGTTCTCTTCCAACAGTCGTTGTTTGAGCACGTACAGACTTTTTTTCTTGTCATTATTCCCTAAACAATGCAATATAACAACTATATACATAGCACTTACATTGTATTAGGTATTATAAGTAATGCAGAGATGATTTAAAGTATACGGGAAGATACGTGTGTTGGTTATCGTGGATCGGGATTAAAAAAAAATCAAAAGTTCTCTTACTAAGTAAGTTGGAACAGCTGCATCCAGTATTATTTAGCGTCAGTCAAACATTTGTCTTAGAAAATAATATATATTTTACCTTTCTATGCATATAAAACAATTAAGAAACGTATGTATTTCAATAATTAAACCACTGCATTGCTTAGTAATAATTGTAGCTTTCATCGGGGCAGGGCCTTTCTCACTTTCCTTTAAAATTGTTCCGACGTATGACCAATGGTGTTTCACCTCTTGCTGATCGCTTTATTATTTCCACTTTATTTTCAATTGTGATCGTGATTATTTTTGTGAACAGAAACACTGCGGATTCAGAGCTCCACTGGGTTCTAAAGACCACCGCACCGAGACAGGTTAAATAAGGTCCAGGGTTCCGCTGGGTCCTAAAGTCCACCATACTGAAACAGGTTAAATAAGTGACTTGAGCATCCGCGTTTTTTGGTATCTGCGAGGGGTCCTGGAACTAAACCCTTGTGGATAAGGAGGGCGACTGTAGTAATTAAATATTACCTAGCTTTTCTTAGGTACTGGGGTGAATGTGGTCTTTATAAAGTAGGTGGGAACGAGGTAGAATGTGAGGTCAAGAGCCCATCTTGTCATACTAGGAGACTGTTCAATAGAACAGCAGTATAGAAGCTTTGAGCCTGGTGGGACATGCTTTCAGGCTTTTGTATCTTCTGCCTGATGGGAGGGGGAGAAACGACAATGTCTGGGATGCATGAGGACTTTGGCAGCTTTACTGAGGCAGAGGGAAGTGTAGACAGAGTCCGCGGAGGGGAGGCTGGTTTCTGTGATGTGCTGAGCTGCGCCCACAACTCTCTGCGGTTCCTTATGTTCTTGGGCAGAAAAGTTGCCATGCCGAGCCATAAAATCATAGAGCACAACAGCGCAAAAACAGGCCCTTCTGCCCATCTAGTCTTTGCTGAACTATCAATGCATCAGGACAGAATGCCTGTGTTTGGGTGAGGGGAAGGGACATGCTGAATTTCTTTAGCCTCTTGAGGAAGCAGAAGTGCTGGTTGCACTTTCCTGGGCCTGGAGTCTGCAAACGGTTCAGGGGCCAAATGATAGGATGGCCCTTGTTCTGAGAACAGGGGGCAAGAAGTCTCAGTGACATGGTAAGATTAAGGTTGGGCAGTGCCCACGATAAAGGAGGATGAGGGTGCTGTTGAACTCTCAAGGAGACCAGGTGAATTCCCAGGTCTTTGTATTCTGGGAGGAAACCCACGCAGTCATGGGGAGAACGTACAAGCTCCTTACAGGTGGTGGTGGGAATTGAATCCCTATATCGCTGGTGCTGTGAAGCAACAAGCTCGCCGCAATGCTCCCTCCACTCCCGGGCCGCCACCTAGTTAGTGAGTTAGCGGATGAAACCGAAGTTGGTGGTGTGATGGGGCCTGAGGAAGGTTGCCTTAGGATTAACGGCAGAATGTAGATTAGCTGGGAAGGTGGGCGGAGTAAGGGAAGATGGAGTTTAACTTGGGGGTGGGTGAGGGTGGATATGAGGTGTTGTATTTGGGAATGTAAACCAGAACAGGGTTTACACTGAGAATGACATGGGGGGGTTGTAAGAAGTGGTGTCACAGACAGGGTGGTGAAGGCGGCATGTATCAAAGCACTGAGTACCGGAGTTGGGACGTCCCGTTACACCCGTACAAGACGTCAGTGAGGCCGCACTCGGAGTATTGTGGCGGTTCTGGTCGCCCAGCTATAGGAAGGATGTCATTATGCTGGAGAGGGATGTTTATGGAACTGGAGGGATTGAGTTATAAGGAGAGGCTGGGACTCTTTTCTCTGGAGTGAAGGAGGCTGAGGGGTGACCTTATTGTGACTGTAACACTTCATTCTGCATGTTGTTACTGCTTTTCCCTTCTGCTATCTGGATAATTGTATAGATGGCTTGCAAAGCAGTCGATTTATAGAGATAGACACGCTCGTGAAGGGTGTAGACAAGGTGGATGGTCACAGGGAAGGGAAATCTGACAGTAGAGGGCACAGATTTAAAAGCATGGTATTTTTCACCCAGAGTGTGGGTCTGTATACGGAGGGGGCGGTTAGAACACAGAGGGACAGGCCCTTTGGCCCGCAACGTAGTGCCGAAACAATTAATCAAATGACTAACTAAACTGATCTCTTCTGTGTCCTTCCATTCGCATTCCAATCTAAACATCTGTTATAAGTGGTTGGAGGCGGGGGGGGATGATGTTCCCAGTGCAGTTTAAATGACTTGGTGTGGACTGGATGGGCTGAGGGGCCTGTTCCTGTGCTGTACTCAGACTGTATGATGACTCAGACTCTAAAAGTCCCTCATCTATTTGGCTCCACCACCACCCAGTCAGCGCACTACAGACACCAACCTGAGTGTCCCTCACAGTCATTGAAAAGTACGTGGAGGATATTTCCTAAAATGGAGGTATCTAGGTCCAGCAGGCACAGCCTCAGTATAAAAGGACATCTCTTTAGAATAGAGATGAGTAATTTCTTTAGCCAGAGGGTGGAGAATCTGTGGAATTCATTGCCACAGATGACTGAAGGCCAAGTCATGGGGTATATTTAAAGTGGAGGTTGATGGGTTCTTTAAGGGCATCAAAATTTATGGGGAGAAAGTGGAGAATGGGGTTGGGAGGATTAGTAAATCAACCATGATAGAATGGTGTAACAGACTCGATGGGCCCAATGGCCCAATTCTCCTAAGTCTTATGGTCTTGTGTACATTTTTTCAAGGAAAAAGAGCCTGTTTGTTTAACTACATGTATTCATTGAATAAAAGTATAACAACGGATAGAAATAAATGAAGAATTTCAGAAAACCAGTTCAAAAATTATTAATAATAATTTTTTAAAACACAATTGAGAAATAACATTTTGAAATACAACAGTTGGTATAAGCGTTTACTATTGAAATACTGGTATACCTGAAAAGGCTTTCAAAGTGTATCATACAACAACACGTGTTCTCATTCTCACATCTGTCTGGTTGACGCCAAGTCAACGTGAGACATTTCCCTTGGAAGCACCTCTCTGTTCTCAGGTTGCAAAAACAAAATCACTCGCTGCTTCAATTGATAGTAAAGAAAATCGAGATGCTGTGGTGACCCACTTCCTAGCGCACTCGAACCAGCTCACAGATAGCCAGCGCGCCGGCACAAAGGCCAGTCCCAAAGGGGCGCCAGGTCTGCTTCACCAGCAAAGGGAAAAAGCCTGCGGGGGTTTGTGAGTACGTGTCCCTTACAGCATCCGCGCCCGGGGAGGGCGGGATGAGGGAGGCTTTAAAAGCAAGGCTGTGAAGTTCGAATAAAATCATCTTTAATTGCAGTTTACCGACTCCGTGTCGTTATTTTAGCGCTCCGTGTAGCACAACGCTACAATTGGTGACCCCGACGGTCCAAACGATTTTTGGACCGGAGATGACCGACACCGCATCTGTTCATGCTGTTTCGTTGAGACTGCCAAGTTTCTGGGCGCTGCGACCTCACCTGTGGTTCCAGCAAGCAGAAGCCCAATTCCACGTTCGGCAGATAACCTCAGAGGACACACGTTACTACTACGCGGTGTGCTCCCTCGACCGGGACACAGCGGCCCAGGTTGCGGAGTTCGTACAGTCTCCCCCAGCGGATGGCAAGTACACGGAATTCAAAGCCCTGCACCTAAGGAATTTTGGACTCTCACAGCGCGAGCGGGCTGCCCGTTTACTGCACCTGGATGACTTGGGGAACAGACCTCCATCGGCTTTAATGAATGAGATGTTGTCTCTGACCGACGGACACACACCCTGCCTCATGTTTGAGCAGGCATTCCTGGCGCAGCTGCCCGAGGACATACGCCTGCTGCTGTCCGACGCAGATTTCAGCGACCCCCGGAAGGTGGCAGCCCAGGCGGACTTGCTGTGGGATGCCAAGAAGGTGAGTGGGGCGTCCATCGCACAGATCACCAGGCCACGCTCCCAGCAGCAAACCAGTCCAGGCCTGGCCGCAGAGCCCGCTAACCCCAGAGGCAGGGGTGGGGAGCCCAACACACAATGTTGTTTCTACCACCAGCGGTGGGACGCAGAAGCCCGCCATTGTCGCCCGCCCTGCCAGTTCCCGGGAAACGCCAGGGCCAGCCGCCGCTAATGGCTACGGCGGCTGGCCATCGGGATAGCCTCCTGTATGTGTGGGACAAGCGGTTGGGACGCCGTTTTTTGGTCGATACCAGTGCCGAGATCAGCATCTTACCTCAGATGAATTACGACACCCGCAGCAGGGTACTGGGTCCCCCCCGAAGGCCGTGAGCGGCAGCACAGTAAGGACCTATGGCACCCGTCAGGTGCGGCTACAGTTCGGCTCCAGCCAGTTCACGTGAGAATTCACACTGGCCGCCGTAGCCCAACCGCTTTTGGGTGCGGATTTTTTGCGGGCTCACAGCCTACTGGTTGACCTGCCCAGGAAAAGACTGGTACACGCCGAGACCTTTCAGACGTTCTCCCTGGGTGCAGCCCAGTTGCCAGCCCCTTACCTCGACTCCATCACGCTGTCCGACAACGACTTCATCAGGGTCCTGGTGGATTTCCCATTGGTTCTGGTACCGCATTTCACGGCAGCCATGCCCCGACACGGCGTACAGCACCACATCCCGACCCAGGGACCACCCCTCCACGCCCGCGCTTGGCGGCTTCCCCCGGACAAGCTCCGACTGGCGAAGGAGGAGTTCAAGAGGATGGAGGAATTGGGGATCATCCGGCGGTCCGACAGCCCATGGGCCTCCCCCCCGCACATGGTGCCCAAAGCGACAGGGGGCTGGAGACCGTGCAGCGACTACCGCAGGCTGAACGAGGCTACAACACCGGACCGCTACCCTGTGCCGCACATTCAGGACTTTGCAGCAAACCTGCACGGCGCACGGATCTTCTCCAAGGTAGACCTCGTCCGAGGGTACCATCAAATCCCGATGCATCCTGACGACGTCCCCAAAACGGCTCTCATCACCCCGTTTGGCCTTTTCAAGTTCCTCCGCATGCCGTTCGGCCTGAAGAATGCCGCACAGACGTCCAGCGGTTAATGGACGTGGTGGGACGGGACCTGGACTTTGCATTCATCTATTTGGACGACATCCTCATAGCCGGCAGCAGTCGTCAGGAGCATCTGTCCCACCTCCGTCAACTCTACACCCAACTGAGTGAGTACGGTCTAACAATCAACCCGGCCAAATGCCAGTTCGGACTCGATACCATTGACTTCCTGGGCCACAGGATTACTAAAGACGGGGCATCCCCTCTGCCCGCTAAGGTAGATGCGGTCCGCCATTTCCCCCGACCCACCACAATCAAAGGGCTTCAGGAATTTGTAGGTATGGTCAATTTCTACCACCGCTTCCTCCCTTCAGCTGCCCGGATCATGCGCCCCCTGTTCGCCCTGCTGTCGGGTCCGGGCAAGGACATTACCTGGGACGAGGAGTCCGCCACTGCTTTCATTCAAACGAAGGAAGCCTTGGCGTACGCCGCGATGCTAGAGCACCCCAGAATGGACGTCCCGACCGCCCTCACATTGAACACATCTAACATGGCAGTCGGTGGGGTACAGGAGCAGCTCATCGCGGGTCGCTGGCAACCCCTGGCGTTTTTCAGCAAACACCTGCGGCCACCCGAGCTCAAATACAGTGCTTTCGACTGGGAACTGTTGGCGCTATACCTGGCAATCCGGCATTTCAGGTACTTCTTAGAAGGTCGGCCCTTCACCGCGTTCACGGACCACAAACCGCTTACCTTTACGTTCACGAAGGTGTCCGATCCCTGGTCGTTCCGCCAGCAGTGCTATCTGTCCTACATCTCTGAATACACGACGGATGTCTTGGGTAAGGACAATGTCGTGGCGGATGCGCTCTCTCGCCCTAACATTCATGCCCTTTCCCAAGGGTAGACTTTGAGGCGCTGGCAGAGGCGCAGCAGGCAGACGAGGAGATCCCGAGTTACAGAACCGCAGTCTCCGGTTTGCAGCTCCAAGACCTCCCCGTAGGCCCAGGTGAGAGGACCCTACTCTGTGACGTCGCCACTGGCCAGCCCCGTCCCGGCACCTTGGCGGCGACGTGTTTTCGACTCCATTCATAACTTGGCGCACCCCTCCATCTGGACAACCATCCGGATGGCCTCCAGCAGGTTTGTTTGGCACGGACTCCGCAAGCAGGTCAGTGACTAGGCCAGAACTTGCATGCACTGCCAGAAGGCCAAGGTGCAGTGGCACACCAAAGCTCTGCCGCAGCAGTTCCACCCCACCCACCGGCGTTTTGATCACATTCATGTGGATATCGTGGGCCCTCTGCCAGTGTTGCACGGAGCGCGGCACCTCCTGACTATCGTGGACCAGTTCACAAGATGGCCAGAGGCGATCCTGCTCACCGACACCACCTCCGAATCTTGCGCCCGGGCACTGATCGCCACCTGGGTGTCCTACTTTGGTGTACCAGCCCACATTACCTCCGACAGAGGCGCCCAGTTCACCTCCAGCCTGTGGTCAGCTATGGCCAGCTTTTTGGGGACTCAGCTGCACCACACCACTGCCTACCACCCACAGTCGAACAGACTAATGGAGCGTTTCCACCGTCACCTGAAGTCGGCTCTCATGGCCCGCCTGCGAGGAGCTAACTGGGCAGACGAGCTTCCCTGGGACCTACTCAGCATTGTTACGTATTCAGGCAACAATAAATATATGAGTTCGGCAAGGGTTTTATATAACAAACAACACATTTATTAAACACAGAAAACAAACCTCCCAAAAGTAAACAAACACTAACGTAACCGGAAACCAACTGCGGTGCGGCAGCTCAAACAGTTCTTAAAGCGATATTGCAGAAACAGTTCTTTAAAGTGGTATTGCCAAAAGTTCGATATGCTCACAGTCCTTTTAAAAAAAGAAGAGACTTTATAAGACGATTTAAATTCTCTTTCACGTCGCTTGGCTTCGATCCCCAACGTCGAACTTCCCACGAAGAATTTACGAAACGAAACGGCTTAAAGGCACTGACCTTTAAGCTACCTTCAATCCCTACCTTCAATCACTACCTTCAATCCTTTCTGGTTAAACCCAGGGATTAACACGAAGATAGTCAACGAAATCCTTCCGTATAAGGATCAAACAAAAGTCGAAATCCGTTTCACCGTAGAAAACGATTCTCCTCGATCTTTAACTCCCGAACGTCAATCTTCACTCTCCACTAATTTCTTGAACTAGCAGAATCATAAAGAACCTGCTGGCAATGACCTTTTAAACTTTAGGCATTAGATAAAAACTTCATCCTTCAACTAAACTGCGTCATCACTTAAAACATGCAGTGGCATGAAGTCAACTTGGCAAATCCAGCCACAAACTGCCCCTCCTCACAAGGTGGGGTCTACCTTTTATAACCTGTAAAAAAAAACCTGTCACATGACCTCTACTGGTGGGAAAATGACGTCACTCCACCATCACAAGACCATCACCTCAAGTCCAGTATAGCTTCAACCCCAGTCACATGACAAGGGCACCACTGTCATGTGTCACGAGTACGTAACAGCATCCGCACGGCACCCAAAGACAATCTGCACGCCTCGTCGGCTGAGTTGGTATACGGCGCGCCCCTGGTCGTCCCTGGGGAGTTCATACCAGCCCCAAGGGGGCAAGAGGAAGAACCCGCAGCAGTCCTGGGCAGACTACGCGAGAGGCTCGGTGACCTGGCCCCCATACCCACTTCACAGCATGGGCAGAACCCGACCTGCGTACACAAAGACCTGCAGAACTGTAAGTTTGTGTTTGTATGAAGGGGCGGGCATCGGCCACCGCTGCTGCGGCCCTACAAGGGGCCGTTTACGGTGCTCCGGAACAACGGGTCCACGTTCTTGCTGGATGTTGGGGGGAGAGAGGAAGTTTTCACGGTGGACCGACTCAAACCGGCCCATGTGGGCCTGGCGCAATCGGTCGAGTTTCCGGCACCGCGGCGCAGAGGCCGACCTCCCAAACCGGGTCCGGCCCAGACTGTGGACATTGGACTGTGGAATCGCTGGTTCTGGGGGGGGGGAGGGTTATGTGGTGACCCACTTCCTAGCGCACTCGAACCAGCTCACAGATAGCCAGCACGCTGGCACAAAGGCCTCTCCCAAAGGGGCGCCAGGTCTGCTTCACCAACAAAGGGAAAAAGCCTGCGGGGGTTTGTGAGTATGTGTCCCTTACAGCATCCGCGCCTGGGGAGGGCGGGATGAGGGAGGCTTTAAAGTAAGGCTGTGAAGTTCGAATAAAATCATCTTTAATTGCAGTTTACCGACTCCATGTCGTTATTTTAGTGCTGCGTGTAGCACACCACTACAATGCGTCTTTTTATTATATGTGGTGTCTAAAGAATCGAGGGTGGTACTGCAAACTGCTTGTCAACAAAATATTTGCTCCTGTTTCCCCCCGTCCCCCCACTGCACATCAGTCAGTAGGGAGAGGGAGCTTGGAGGGAGGGAGAGATGCCATAACTGACGTCCCTCTTCTCTCCTCCCTCTGTAGTCGTGGTTTAGCGAACCCGAGGACCCCCTGTTCATCGATCCACCATTGCGCAAGCGCGCGGTGAAGGTGAAGCACGTGCAGCGGAGAGATAAAAAGTCCGAGAAAAAGGTAAGGAGGGGTGGCCCTGTGGTCCACACGGGGTGGGATTCAGGGGTGGTGGGTAAGTGGCAGGGTCGCACCGCGCCCCGTGGCACACTCTGCATCCCCAGCATGCCCAGCCCCATGGGGTCATTGCTGGATTCGCTGGCAGGGACTCGAGTGCCTGGCGTCGGGACCACAGGGTTGTGGTGGGAGGGGAGTGGTTGGGCTCTTCTGTCAGACATCTACTGACTCCATTACCTCCGTCACCTCTCTCCACACCACAGCCTCACCAATACCCACTCCCTTTACAGGTATCTCTCCCTCCTCAATTTAAAGGTGTCTGTCACTCTGACTGTAACTCTCCCTCTGTGTCGCACTCCCACGTTCTGTCGGACTTCTCTCAGGCATCCTGCTCCCTGTTTGATCCTTCAACTCCCCTTCACTTCATTTCCCTGTCTCCTTCTCGCTCTCCCTCTCCTTTCTCTCTTGTCTCGCACTTGCCCTTGGCGCCCAGTCGTCCTCCTGCCCCGCACCCTCTCGTGGGATAAAGAGGGAGGGGGGTGGACTGCTGGAGCTGTGGGAACAGAAAAGGAGTGTGGACGGCAGGTGGGATGGGGTAGAGGACGGCAGGTGGGACGGGGTAGAGGATGGCTGGTGGGACGGGGTAGAGGACGGCTGGTGGGACGGGGTAGAGGACGGCTGGTGGGACGGGGTAGAGGACGGCTGGTGGGACGGGGTAGAGGACGGCTGGTGGGACGGGGTAGAGGACGGCTGGTGGGACGGGGTAGAGGACGGCAGGTGGGACGGGGTAGAGGACGGCTGGTGGGACGGGGTAGAGGACGGCTGGTGGGACGGGGTAGAGGACGGCTGGTGGGACGGGGTAGAGGACGGCAGGTGGGACGGGGTAGAGGACGGCAGGTGGGACGGGGTAGAGGACGGCTGGTGGGTGGTGGGACAAGCAACAAGGGATCAAGGGATTGGTGTACCCCCCCCCGAGATCTCACTGACTCTGGGCTGGCACTCTGCTCTTCCTCATCACATTCTTTCTCTCCCCTTGGCAGAAGGAAGAGAAATACCGGAGACACCGTCAGAAACAGAAACACAAACAGAAACACCGGCACTCCGACAAGGTTGACAGCCGCGAGCCCAGCAACCTGAGGCAGTGCCTGGGCCCCAGTTGTGTACAGGCCGCCCAACAGGGCTCCAAGTACTGCTCTGATAGCTGTGGGGTCAAGCTGGCTGCCAAGTAAGTGCTTCACCCTCCTTCCCGAATCTTCTCATCTTCCACCTACCAGCTTTACCGAAATCCTCTCATCTTATCTGCTCCGCTTATCCAAAGCCACTTGTCTCCGAACCCTCACTGCACTCCTGAATCCTCTTGTCTCCTTAACCCCTTGGCTCCTGCACCCCCTTGCCCTCCGCCCACCCCTCTGCACCCGCATCCCTTCGCTGTCCAACCACCTCCTCGGCTCCCACATCCCCTACTCTCCCCTGCCCCTCCCCCTCAGTTCCTGCGTCCCCTCTTCTCCCCAGCTCCCAAATACCCTCCTCCCCGCTGCTCCCCTGCCGTTCCTGCTCGCTAATCTGCTGATCTTCCATCCTCTGAGCTCCCGAATCCCTTCCTCCCTCTCCCGATTCCCCGTGTCGACACCCCCCCACCACCCGGCCCCCTTTCCTGTTGCCTCCCCCAGACCCTGGAGTGGACTGTGCCGGCTCGGTATGGATCTAAGTGACATGAGGTTTTCCACGTAGCCGGATATACGAGATCCTGCCGCAGCGCATCCAGCAATGGCAGCAGAGCCCCTGCATCGCCGAGGAGCACGGCAAGAAGCTGCTGGAGAAGATCCGGCGCGAGCAGCACCAGGCGCGCGGCCGCCTGCAGGAGATGGAGCGGCGCTTTCACGAGCTGGAGAACATCATCGCCAAGGCCAAGCAGCAGTCCATCAAGGAGGACGAGGAGGTGGGCACGGTCCACTGGAGATGGGTCCCGCTGGGAGTGGACAGGGAGGGTGTGGTCCCAGAAGGAGTGAATGAGAAGGGGTGGGAACCCATTGGGAGTGAGAATGGTGGGAGTGATTGGAAAGGGGCAGGAACCCATTGGGAGTGTGACAGTGGGAGGGGAGGGGGTCCCATTGGGAGTGGGGACTGTGGGAGGGGATGGGGTCCCATTGGGAGTGGGGACAGTGGGAGTGAATGGGAAGGGTTGGGGTCCCATTCGGAGTGGGGACAGTGTGATGGGAGGGGGTCCCATTGGAGTGGAAAGGGTTGGGGTCCCATTGGGAGTGGGGACGGTGAGAGGGGATGGGGCCCCATTGGGAGTGGTACGGTGGGAGGGGAGGGGGTACCATTGGGTGTGGGGACGGTGGGAGTGAATGGGAAGGGTTGGGGTCCCATTGGGAGTGGGGACGGTGGGAGGGGAGGGAGTCCCATTGGGAGTGGGGACGGTGGGAGTGAATGGGAAGGGTTGTGGTCCCATTGGGAGTGGGGACGGTGGGAGGGGATGGGGTCCCATTGGGAGAGGGGACGGTGGGAGTGAATGGGAAGAGTTGGGGTCTCATTGGGAGTGGGGACGGTTGGAGTGAATGGGAAGGGTTGGGGTCTCATTGGGAGTGGGATAGTGGGATGGGTTGGGGTCCCATTGGGAGTGGGAAGGGTTGGGGTCCCATTGGGAGTGGGGACTGTGGGAGGGGATGGGGTCCCATCGGGAGTGGGGATGGTGGGAGGGGATGGGGTCCTATCGGGAGTGGGGACGGTGGAACGGGAGGGGGTCCCATTGGGAGTGGGGATGGTGGGAGTGAATGGGAAGGGTTGGGGTCCCATTGGGAGTGGGGACGGTGGGAGTGAATGGGAAGGGTTGGGGTCCCATTGGGAGTGGGGACGGTGGGAGTGAATGGGAAGGGTTGGGGTCCCGTTGGGAGTGGGGATGGTGGGAGGGGAAGGGGTCCCATTGCGAGTGGGTCGGTGGGCGGGGATGGGGTCCCATTGGGAGTGGGGACGGTGGGAGTGAATGGGAAGGGTTGGGGTCCCATTGGGAGTGAGGACGGTGGGAGGGGATGGGGTCCCATTGGGAGTGGGTCGGTGGGAGGGGAGGGGGTTTCATTGGGAGTGGGGACGGTGCGAGTGAATGGGAAAGGTTAGGGTCCCATTGGGAGTGGGATGGTGGGTGGGGAGGGGGTCCCATTGGGAGTGGGACGGTGGGAGTGAATAGGAAGGGTTGGCATCCCATTGGGAGTGGGGACGGTGGGAGTGAATGGGAAGGGTTGGGGTCCCATTGGGAGTGGGATGGCGGGAGGGGAGGGGGTCCCATTGGAAGTGGGACGGTGGGAGTGGATGGGGTCCCAGTGGGAGTGAATGGGAAGGGTTGGGATCCCATTGGGAGTGGGGTGGTGGGAGGGGATGGGGTCCCATTAGGAGTGGGACGGTGGGAGTGAATGGGAAGGGTTGGTGTCCCA
Source organism: Hypanus sabinus (assembly GCF_030144855.1). Classification (NCBI taxonomy): domain Eukaryota; kingdom Metazoa; phylum Chordata; class Chondrichthyes; order Myliobatiformes; family Dasyatidae; genus Hypanus; species Hypanus sabinus. The sequence continues at coordinate 155,165 of NW_026778934.1, forward strand.
TTGGGAGTGGGGTGGTGGGAGGGGATGGGGTTCCATTGGGAGTGGGACGGTGGGAGGGGAGGGGGTTTCATTGGGAGTGGGGATGGTGGGAGTGAATGGGAAGGGTTAGGGTCCCATTGGGAGTGGGGTCAGTGGGAGGGGAGGGGGTAATGGGACTGCTTTGGTATGAGACATACCCTCCCATGCATGCAATCGCCTGTCACTGTTGTCTGCTTCTGCGACAGGTAAACGAGGGTGACAGCGAGGAGGCTGACTTCCAGATCTTCTGTGTGTCCTGTGGTCACCCTATCAACCCCAAGACAGCCATGAAGCACATGGAACGCTGCTATGCTAAGGTATTGGGTCAGGGGGTAGTGCCCTACCTCACACTGTTCCCCCTCCCTCTCCCACCCTGTGCTAAATGCTGCTTGATCTGTCAACGACCACTGGGGGTGGGGTGGGGGTAGAATCAGACGCCTCCCCCTCCTCATTTGACCCCCACACCTCAATTAGTCTCCTCATCCCCCTCTCTCTTTCTCTTCCAGTATGAGAGCCAGACCTCATTTGGATCCATGTACCCAACCCGTATCGAGGGGTGAGTAATGGCAGAAAAGTACCCTGGCGCCCATGGGGGTAATTAGCCATACTGCAGGTCTGTCCTTGAGGGGGTAACTAATTTGTAGATCTATTTTTGAGGGGATAATGGAGTAAGTTAGGGGGAGGGAAGTTGGACATTTTTTCCTTGGATTGAAGAAGACTGAGTAGTGAACTTGTCGAGATGTACAAAATCACACGTGGTGTAGGGAGGGTGAGTTCACACAGTCTTTTTCCCCCAGGGTTGGGGAATCAAGAATTAGAGCGCACAGGTTTAAGGTGAGAGGGGAGAGATTCAATAGGGAGATGAGGGGCAAGGTTTTCACCCAAAGTGTCGTCCGTATATGAAACAAGCTGCCAGAGGAAGTGGTTGAGGCGGGTAACAACGATCCCTCTAATTTCTTTTTACAGATACATGGACCATAGAATCATAGATAGATACAGCACACAAACAGGCCCTTCGGCCCACCTAGTCACTGCTGAGCCATTTAAACTGCGCACTCCCAGCAACCTGCAGCCAGACCATAGCCCTCCATACCCCTACCATCCATGTACCTATCCAAACTTCTCTTAAACGTTGAAATCAAGCTCACATGCACCATTTGTGCTGCCAGCTCATTCCACCCACTCACCACCCTCTAAGTGAAGTTTCCCTTCATGTTCCCCTTAAGCTATTCAGCTTTCACCTTTAACCCATGACCTTTAGCGGTAGTTTCACCCAACCCAGTGGAAAAAGCCTGCATTTACCCCATTTATACCCTCATAATTTTGTATACCTCTATCAAATCTCTCCTCAATTTTCAACGTTCCAAGGAATAATCTTTCCTTGTAGCTCAGGCCCTCCAGACCCGGCAACGTCCTTGTAAATTTCCTCTGTACTCTTTCAACCTTAATTACATCTTTCCTGTAGGTAGTTGACAAAAACTGCACACGATATTCCAAATTAGGCCTCAGCAACATCTTTTACAACTTCAACATATCATCCCATCTCCTGTATTCAATACATTTATTTATGAAGGCCAATGTGCCAAAAGCTTTCTTTACAACCCTACCTACCCACGATGCCATTTTCAATGAATTACGTATCTGTATTCCCAGATCCCTTTGATCTGCAGCACTCCTCAGTGCCCTACCGTTCACTGTAGGTAGGGAACTACCTACCCTAGTTCGTCCTACCAAACAGCAACATCCCACATTTGTCTGCATTAAATTCTGTTTGCCATATTTCAGCCCATTCTTCCAGCTGATCCAAATACAAATACTTTGTCACCAAACAATTGATACCAGAGTGTACAATCATCACAGTGATATTTGTTTCTGTGCTTCGCGCTCCCTGAAGTACAAATTGAAATAAATATAATAAAAATTTTAATTATAAATCATAATTAGAAAATAGAAAAGGGAAACTAAGGTAGTGCAAGTCAGGTCCGGATATTTGGAAGGTACGGCCCAGATCCGGGTCAGGATCTGTTCAGCAGTCTTATCACAGTTGTAAAGAAGCTGTTCCCAAATCTGGCCGTACGAATCTTCATGCTCCTGAACCTTCTCCCGGATGGAAGAGGGACAAAAAGTGTGTTGGCTCGGTGGGTCTTGTCCTTGATTATCCTGGCAGCACTGCTCAAACAGCGTGTGGTGTAAAGTGAGTCCAAGGATGAAAGATTGGTTTGCATGATGTGCTGGGCTGTGTTCACGATCTTCTGCAGCTTCTTCCAGTCTTGGAGAGGACACCTTCCATACCAATTTGTAATGCACCCTAGAAGAATGCTTTCTACGGTGCACTTATAAAAATTAGTGAGGGTTTTAGGGGACAGGCCAAATTTCTTCAGCTTTCTCAGGAAGTAAAGGCGCTGGTGGGCCAGATCACGCTGCAGGCCCTGATAGTCTTCCTTGTTGTCCACTAAATTCCCCCAATCTTGACCAACCATTGCTCCCAGCAAGAAATCTTTACACAGCCTGTAAACTTCTTATTTTGCACTGCATCAGGACATTTTGTTCCACTTTACACTCGTGTGCTGGAAATTATCTTAAACAAACACAATTCTGAGTCTAACTTCAAGGTTGATTCTTCTTTCTGCAGAGTGCACGGGTGACCTTAAAGAGGCTTATGCAATCACGAGGGATGTAGATAAGGTGGATGGTCACAGTAGGGGAGTCTAAAGCTAGAGGGCACACGTTTAAGGTGAGAGGGGAGAGATTTAATGGGGAGAGACAACGTTTTCACCCAGAGGCTGCAAGAGAGAGGCAGGTATATGAACAACTTTTAAAAGAGACTCCCAACAGGTACACAGATAGGAAAGGGATTCGGCTAAACGTGGGCAAATGGCACTATTTTAGATGGGCACCTTGGATCAGATGGGCTGAAGGACCTGTTTCTCTGACTGCGACTGTAACTCAGGGTGGGTGAGTGGATGGATTTGAAGCGATGCTGACCCTCACCTCCCCTCCCTCTCCCCTCACTCCCAGGGCCACTCGGTTGTTCTGCGACGTCTACAACACCCAGAGCAAGACTTACTGCAAAAGGCTGCAGGTCCTGTGTCCCGAGCACTCCCGGGACCCCAAGGTAAGGTGGGTGCAGGGTGGTGGGAGAGGAGGGTGAATGGGTGGCATCTGGAGAACTCTCTGCGCAACACTGGGGAGGAAACCATTCACTCCTACCTCACGACCCCAGCTCTCTCTCACTGCTCAGTGAGGCTAACCTGTTTCCTCCCTTGATCCCTCAATCCCCATATTGCTGACAGTCTCTGGTGTGAACATCTTCAGCGACTGAATTTCTGCAGATACCCCTCTGGGGGAGGGAGTTTCCACAGGCACCCCCTCCCCAAGGGTGAGAGACTTTTTTGCAGTTTTCCCAGCACGGGAGGAAATTTATTTATTTGTCTAGCAATATAATGTGGACCCCTGCAACCCCGATTAACGCAACATAATCACAGGACAATTTACACTGACCAATGACCTACACAGTATGTCTTTTGCAGGCTCCTCACGGGGACAGAATTTCTGCAGGAAACCTACCCTGGGGGATGGAATTTTTGCAGGAACCCCTTGAGTGGGGGAATTCTAGAGGATTCTCCACCCCTCCAGTTGAAGGGCTTTCTCCCCCAACTCTGTCCCGAACAGCCAATCCTTTTCCAGCCAGGCATCACCCTCACTGCAACCATGCCATCGGGGATTTCTAAGTGGATCTCCTTTCTGTGTATGAAGCTCCAGAGAGCACAGTCCTTTCTGCTTAAATCAATCCTCAGAGAAAGATCCTCCCTTCCGGGATCGACCTAGTGATCTCCCGCCATCTTTAGGCAATATGTACAGACCTGTCCACAAAACCCTGGCGAGGAGGAAGCTTCACTCTGTATCTGACCCCAGTTATGTGTGATGGGAAAGTGCAGAGGGAATTTCACTCTGTGTCTGACCCCGGGAGTGTGTGATGGGACGGTGTGGAGGGAGCTTCACTCTGTGTCTGACCCTGGGAGTGTGTGATGGGACGGTGTGGAGGGAGCTTCACTCTGTCTGACCCAGGGAGTGTGTGATGGGACGGTGTGGAGGGAGTTTCACTCTGTATCTGACCCCGGGAGTGTGTGATGGGACAGTGTGGAGGGAGCTTCACTCTGTGTCTGACCCTGGGAGTGTGTGATGGGATGGTGTGGAGGGAGCTTCACTCTGTATCTGACCCCAGTTATGTGTGATGGGAAAGTGCAGAGGGAATTTCACTGTGTGTCTGACCCTGGGAGTGTGTGATGGGACGGTGTGGAGGGAGATTCACTCTGTGTCTGACCCTGGGAGTGTGTGATGGGATGGTGGGGAGGGAGTTTCACTCTGTGTCTGACCCCGGGAGTGTGTGATGGGACGTTGTGGAGGGAGCTTCACTCTGTGTCTGACCACGGGAGTGTGTGATGGAATGGTGTGGAGGGAGCTTCACTCTGTGTCTGACCCCGGGAGTGTGTGATGGGATGTTGTGGAGGGAGCTTCACTCTGTGTCTGACCCCGGGAGTGTGTGATGGGACGGTGTGGAGGGAGCTTCACTCTGTGTCTGACCCCGGGAGTGTGTGATGGGACGGTGTGGAGGGAGCTGCACTCTGTGTCTGACCCCGGGAGTGTGTGATGGGACGGTGTGGAGGGAGTTTCACTCTGTGTCTGACCCCGGGAGTGTGTGATGGGACGGTGTGGAGGGAGCTTCACTCTGTGTCTGACCCCGGGATTGTGCGATGGGACGGTGTGGGGGGAGCTTCACTCTGTGTCTGACCCCGGGAGTGTGTGATGGGACGGTGTAGGGAGCTGCACATTGTGCCCGACCTGTGCTGTCCCCGTTCTCAAACGGCAGGTGTCGGTGGACGAGGTTTGCGGCTGCCCGCTGGTGAAGGACGTCTTTGAGTTGACGGGTGAATTCTGCCGTGTGGCCAAACGCAAATGCAACAAACATTATTGCTGGGAGAAACTGCGTCGGGCAGAGGTGGACCTGGAGCGTGTGCGAGTGGTGAGTCTTCTGAAGTCAGTAACCACCCCTCTCTCCCAGATAAATGTTTACTGGGGGAAGGTAATTCACCTCTTCCCCCAGCACTGTGTGTCACTGACTATATCCGCACTGACAGTAATCCAGCTACCTCACACCATCCCTCGGCGACCCCTCTCCCCCCAGCGCCCTGCGTCACTGACTGTATCTCCACAGATGTTAATCCAGCTCCCTCACATAGTCCCTTGATGACCCCTCTCCCCCAGCACCATCACAGACTGTATCCCCACAGACAGTCCTGCTCTGTTCCCAAGCCAGGCATCACCCTCACCGCAACCATGCCATCGGGGATTTCTAAGTGGATCCTGCTCTGTCACAGCATCCCTCACTCACCCACCTCTCTGAATGCCTCTTTTCACTGACTGTGTGGCAGTGGTACAAGCTGGATGAGCTGTTCGAGCAGGAGCGGAATGTGCGAATGGCTATGGCATACCGGGCAGGTCTCTTGGCCCTGATGCTGCACCAGACCATACAGCACGACCCAGTAACGACAGACCTACGATCCAACAAGGAGCGCTGACGACCTGCGACGCCAGGACCCAGCGACACATCTGAAGGGTGAGTGCTTCTCTGGAGGTGGAGCAGCGAGGGGAGGCTATTGGAAGGATGGAGAGGAGGTATCCTGCGCTGCCGGAGGGGTGGCAACAAGGAGGGTATACCACACTGGTGGTGGTGGTGAGGAGGGAACGCTGTGCTGAGAGTTCAGTGGGAGGTGGGAGATTCGCGGAATCCACGGGGGGAGGTGCGGGGGAGACTTCTCTGCTTGTTTCTAGGATTGACCCCAACCTGTCAACTTTGCAGGAGGTGCTGTAACCAGATGCCTGGATGAAATGTGGACCCTCGTGCCTCGCCCCAGCGCTGCGGAGCTCACTGGGGAGGAGTCGTTGCCCTGCCACGTCGTCAAACCCGGGACCAGCTCCCCACAGCACCTCTCCCACCCACACCCACTAAAAATTCCTTCGACGTCTTTCCAGAGGGATGAGAACTATTGTCCGTTTACTGTGGAGGGGGTCGCTGGGACTGAGGGAATGTCGCGCTGGAGTTGAAGGCATTCTGTCACTGCATCGCCACGTGGTTATCTGAGCAGGCTGAACCGTGCCTCCCACGTGCCTAGGACTGAAAGAAACTTTCTCCTCATCCCTCCCCCAGACCAGACAGTTTCCACAGTTCCCTCAGGTGCTTGAGGCCTGTACAGAACCTGACTGTAAACTGCGTGTGTTTTTTTTCTCGTCTGGCAGCACTCGCTGTCCTGTATCCTGAATAAAACAAGTGCCTGTCTCTTTCTTAACCCTCCAGTTGAGCTGTGCACTGCTGTACCAGCCCAGGGCCAGGCAATGTAATCTGTGCTCCCGTCTGTGGCTGCGATGGAACAGACCCTGTCTGTGCTGAACACTGATGCCTAATCAAGTTCGATTTTATTGTCATTCAGCCGCACACACGGTTACCACCCCACAAAACAACCTTCTTTCGGACCAACGTGCACAACACAATACACATTACACACACACAGCATGTTGTGGTGAAGTAACATTACCACAAATAAACCAATAAATAATAAATGAGATCATCTGCAGATGCTGAAAATCCAAAGGAACACACACAAAATGCTGGAGGAACTCAGCAGGTCAGGCAGCATGAATAAACAGTAGATATTTTGGGCCGAGACCCTTCTTCAGAATGATAGGATACATATATAATGCAAGTTTAAAAAGTAAACAGTACGAAACTACCAGTGCTTCATACGTCACAAGACCTGGCTGGTCTCTGAGTTCAGTAGTCTTACGGCCTGGTGGCAGAAGCTGTTTCCTGTCCTAACAGTGATTGTACTAAAGCTACAGTGCCTCCTGCCTGATGGTAAGAGATTAAAGAGATTTATTTATTGTTGTGGATACAGCATGGAATAAGCCCTTCTGGTCCTTTGAGCCGTACCGCCCAGCAATCCCCCAATTTAATCCTAGCCTAATGATGGAACAACTTAAAATGACCGATTAACCAACCAACCGATGTGTCTGCACTGTGTGTGGGGGGGGGGGGGGGGCACTGAAACCCACTGAGGAAACCCACACAGTCATGGAGATAACGTACAAACTAAATCCTATTTAAACTACATTTCTTCTGCCTGCACATGGTCCATGTCCCATCATTCCCCATGCAGGTATGTGTCAGTTGAAAATTGGGGTTCCTAATGTATATCCATGGACCCCTTGATTAATGGTATAAAAACAGGTTGGGAACCCATGGTCTCAAAGCTCGTCAACACCACTATCTTATCTACCTTCTGGCAACCCATTCCGTACTCCCACCACCCTCTGTAATTTTAACAAAAAGTCTTGGCCCTTCACATCTTTCAACTTACCCCTCAAAATACATGACACTTCTGGGGAAAGAGACCATCTACTGTAGCTATACCTCTAATAATTTTATAAACCTCTATTGGGTCTCCCTAACTTTTAGGTCTCCCCTCAGCCTCTGCTGCTTCAGAGACTGGCACCTCGGTCAGCATGGCTGAGTTGGGCTGAAGGGCCTGTTCTTGTGCAGCATGACTCCGGCAGCATCCGGGCAAGGCTGTGCAGGCATCATTTTGAGGTCCCTTGAAGCCAAGAGCAGATAGGATCTTGCCCTGCTCCTTGGGATTAATTCTGTGAAAGTGTGCAGGGAGAGAAGCTGTCAAAAACGCTGGTAGTTCCAAAGACGTTCTTAGCTCAACAGTTGAGATTGGACAGCCTCTGTAGGTAATCTTGTCTTTGCACCCAGTTCAGCTTTCCCAGGTAGACCCAGACTTTTTGCTCCTTTTACAAAACTATAGACACAGGAGCAGAATTAGTCCACTCAGCCCATCGAGTCTACTCCACCATCATTGCTGCTTTACCCCTCAGCCCCATCCTCCTGCCTTCAGTCTGACTAACCAAGAGCCTAGCAACTTCTGCTTTAAATATATCCAATGACTTGGCCTCCACAGCCGTCTGTGGCATTGACTTCCATTGATTCATCACCTTCCAGTTGAAGACATTTCTTCTCATCCCTGTTGTGAATGGACATCCCTCTGCTCCTGGCCTCTCTGGCTGGAGGAAACGTCTGCTCTGAGCCTTCCAGTATTTGATAGATTACAATGAGATCCCTCCTCATTGCAACCTCCAGCGAGTACAGGCTCAAAGCCATCAATATATGTTAACCCTTTCACTGATGGAGATCTATCGCCCAAGGACTTTCTTGATATCAGAACCGGAACCCATTGTCTTGGTCAAAGGATCATCCGGTAAGCAGCCCCTTCAGCCCATTACAGCCGTGCAAACCCTCTCTCCAATGTCAAAGTGTACAAGGCCATGTGTCCACAGGTGCAGAGAAAAGCTTGCCTGCTGCAGCATCACAGGAGACACAATGTTCACAAGCAAAGATTAAAGATGACCTGTATTTGTAACCTGCATGTCAAAAAGAAGTGAAATGTGCCATTAAGTAAGATTAGTTTTATTTGTCACATATACATTGAATCATAAACATACAATGAGGTGCATTATTTTGCAGCAATGATCAGCAGCCCGAGTAGGAAGAATGGTGACACTTATGGAGGTTGGGGTGGGCTGCAAGTGTCACTGTATGAGGACCATTTGATGTCTGGGTCTGCACTCACAGGAGTTTAGAAGAATGAGTAGGCATCTCATTGAATCCAATCAAATATCAAAAAATTTGGATAAAGTGGATGTGATGAAGATGTTTCGTATAGTGGGGGAGTCCACACAGCCTCAGAATTCAAGGACATCCATTTAGAGCAGAGATGAGGAATTTTTTCAGCCAGAGGAAGGTGAATCTGGAATTCATTGCCACAGATGGCCATGTCATTGGGTATATTTAAAGCTGAAGTTGATGGGTTTTTGATTAGTCAGGGCCTCAAAGGTTATCGGGAGAGGCAGGGGAGTGGAGTCAAGAGGGGAAATAAATCAGCCATGATGGAGTGGGGTGGAGCAGGCTTGATGCACCGAATAGCCCAATTCAGCTCCTGTGTTTTATGGTCTTATGGAACGAATGGGTGTTGGTGAAAGCAGATACAACAGGAACTCGAACAAGCAGACAGAGGAAGAATGTAGACCATGTGCAGATGGGTGTGAGTAAAATTGGCATCACAGCTAGAACAGAGATGATGTTCCTGTGCTAAACTACTCTGATATTGCCTCCTGCGGGCTGCCACATTGCCAGATGGGAGATGAGGTGCCAATCCTCAAGGTTTAGTTGGCACACACAAAATGCTGGAGGATCAGGCCAAGGAGCATCTACGAAGGGGAATAAACAGTTGACGTTTCGGGCCAAGGCCCTTCATCAGGATTGGGTTGGACTTGGTTGTAAAATTCACAGGAGTCACCTCTGCGGATTGAACGTGTGCTCTCTGCAAAGCAGTCAAAGAGAAAGATCTTAAAAGATCAGCTTTACCCGTCATGTGTACACCGAAACAGGTGAAAAGCATCTCTTGCATCAAGATTGTGCTGAGGGCAGCCTGCAAGTGTCGCCTTCCTTCCATTGTCAACACAGCATATGTATGACTCACTAACCCTAAACGTATGGAACGTGGGGAGGAAGCCCAAGCGTTCATGGGGAGAAGGTACAAACTCCTTACTGACAGCGGTGGGAGTTGAACCCCGATCTTTCGCTCGCTGGTGTTGTAAAGTGTTACGCTTCCATATCGCCAAATCAGCGTCTGATTTCTCCAAGGTAGAGGGAACCAGGGCGTCAGCAGGAAACACAGTGCTCTCCATTGGACCAAAGTGATTCAAGTCAAGGTCAAAGTCGACTTTATCGTTGCATACTTGACTACATGCCTGCACAGGTGCTACTTAAAACCTGCTCGCGGCAATATCACAGGCGTGTCAAATCAGATAAGCGGCATTCATAAGAGAAAAAACAAATTGAGAAACTAAAACAAGTTTGCCGCGTGTACAGAGAAATGTGACATCTGCATTAACAGCCAACGCACCCAGGGGTGTGCTGAGGACAGTCCATACTGCTTGCCACACATTCCAGCACCAACATAGCATGCCCATAGTGCTTGGCAGGACAACACAGAACACAACAGCAACTGCAAAAACAAGCCTTTCTCCCTCCCACCTGCATGCGCACACAGTAATTTAGCACCAGGACAGGCTCCAGCCTCCAGTGGACACAGACTTCAGCTTCCAGACACAGCAGACTTGGCTCCGCCGAATGGGCAATGACATCCAGACTTATGATTCAACCCTCGGTATTGATCCCGGGTCACACCGATCACTGAACACTGGGCCTTGAACTCTGGACTCACCGATTCACAAGCTCAGGGGGTCATTAGAACTCCGATTGTGGAACCTGCTGACAACTTGCTAACCTGGTAGGGTGGGGGGGGAGCTTTTGGCCGCATCTGACATCAGGCCACAGATGTCCAATGACCACGTCAAATGGAGAGTGGAGACTCCAACTCCAACCAGACTTATAAATCCTAACCTGACAGCCAGCTTTCCTCCCTGTCCCCAAAACTATTCTTACAAGCCTAAAAATGTTTTTTTAATTTAAAAAAAAACAAAAAAACCTGAGCCGTGAATTAATAGAGGTCGCAGCTTGGCGCCACTTTGGATTACAAATTACATATAATTTTTACAAGGTGGTGATGGATATTGCCTTCTTGAGGCAGGGCCTCCTGTAGATACGACCAATGGTGGGGAGGGATGTGCACCGATGTATTAGGCTGAGACCACAACTCTGCAGCTTCCGATTGCCGTACCAGTCCGTGATGTCAACAGGACATCTGTAGAAGTTTGTTAGTTTTGGTGACAAGCACAACCTGCTTAAGCCCCAAAGTCTTCCCAGATCTGTGTTTTGGGCCCAAGACAGGTAATCCAATATGTAAATACCCAGGAATTTAAAGCTGTTGAGTCTCCACTGCAATTGTCCTTTGTAGACTGGCATAGTCAACCTTCCTTCTTCCTGAAGTCAACCATCAGCTCTTCAGTTTTGCAGATGTGAGGCGGGGGGGGGGGGTCATCGCGCCACTCAACCCGTTGACCTATCTCACTTCTGTAGGCTACCGCATCTGGACAAAAGGTTAGGACAGTGGGGAGGAAGGAGGCAACAGGACTTATGTTGCATCTGCTGAGTTTCAGGAGTGTTTGAAGACCTGTTTGGAGCTGCAGTGATCTGTCATCCTGCAACCTAAAGGGATGTGGTGCAGTGGTATCATGGTTAGCACAACGCTTTACAGTACCAGCAACCTGGGTTCAATTTCTGCTGCTGTCTGTACATGTCACATCGGTTCGTTTCCTTGAGATTCTTACATACTTGATACAAGTGCCATTCGCCAACTTCTGTGGACAGCCACGATTCTTTACAAGTACAAGCTTCCCAGAGGATCGCTTAACAAACTGTGCAGTGCTTGCGGAGCCCTGTCAAGCGATGCTCTCTGAACAAGGGTACAGTCCTCCCTTTTTATAGGGTTTTACACAACAGTCATGTATGCAAAATACAAGTCTTAGCTACCCCCACAGTTACATGCCTGGCAACAGTGATAGTACGAGACAAAGGCCACCTCCACACTAGACCGGATAATTATGAAAATGCCAGTTTCACGTAAAAATGATAGGTGTCCTCATCAAGCGTTTTTGAAAATATCTCTGTCCACATTGAAATGGAGATTTCGGCGAATCTCCTCCTACTGCGCATGCACAGGACACGTCTATTGAAAACAAATGACATGTTTGGTATCGAATCTCGCTGTGAAAGAAATGGTACGTGTTTGTTCAGTTACAGACAAGAAAAACTTAAAACGACGGGCAGCTGTTGGCTCTCACACAGGAGGAATTAAAACTAAAAAGAAACAAATACTGGAGCGTATGGAGGCAACTGAAAGGGAGTTCAAGGATAGTATGACCCGGCTGATGATGAACATTGAAAGATTGACTAACTCTGTTGCATTGACAGAGTTAAATGTATTAACTTGTTAAATGTATAAAACATGTCTGCATCAGTATTAACTTGTATTTCCATATGATGTTATACTAGGTTGTTACACATCTATTGTCAGAGAAATACTTGCATAGATAGGTAAACCACCTTCATACGAGCAAGGACAGAAAACAGGGCAAAGTGAGTATACTTATTTATTCAGTAAGTCATGGGTCAAAGTATTTGTTAAGTACATTTCTAACTCTTCTGGCGTCAGTCTCATTGCTGTCTGTTCTGAAATTGTTAGGTTGCGTTCAAGAAAACAATAAAATGACGCGTTGCTGCCAGCATCTGTTCCTGTACGTCATGACAGTGTTTTTAGATTTCTCCAGTTAACCCGTCCACACTGCTCCGACCCTTCCGGTGTTTTCAAAATTACACACCCTGGGGAGTGTTTCTGAAAATCTCCGGTTTCGGGGGACAAAAACACCATTTTAGTGTGGGCGGAGAAGAGAAAACGAAGAGAAAAAGCTTCAGTTACTGATTTATCCAGTGAAGTGTGGACGTAGCCACAGTATATCAAGCACCTAAAGTAGAAGCAAAGGTCATTCACCCAAGAACAATGTGTGCGATTAAAATCTAAATTCTTGCATGTCATCAGGACAAATTAAGCCTGTAACATCTCAATAGTACTTGACAAAGACCACTTAATCACCTAAAAGCATCTAATTTCCTGCAAGTCAACAGGACAAATTATCCTTTAACATCTCATATGGAGTTTATACGTTCTCCCCGTGACCACATGGGTTTCCTCCAGGTGCTCCGATGGCCTCTCCTCAGTCCAGAAACATATCAGTTGATAGGTGAGTTGATCACTATCCTGTGATTAGGGTTAAACTGGGGGGTTGCTCAAGGTGCTGGAAGGACCAACGCCATGTTGTATTCCAATCAATCAGAGAGAAAATTCTGACATTAGAGGTGCAGGATTCCCTAAAGGATAACTTAAGGTTGAATTGGTGGTAACGAAGACAAAGGTGAAGTTAGGGTTACAGTTCAAACGTTTAGTTTAACATAAGAGTATACAACTTGAAATTCTTACTCTTCACAGACATCCATAAAAGAAACCTCCATAGAGTGAATGATAGAAACACCAAAGCCCTGAAACCCCTCACTTAACACAAAGAACAGCAAAAGCATCTCTTCCCCTTCACTTGCACCAATGAAAACACTGACCACTACCCTCCACCATGCAAGCAATAGCAAAAGCCCCCTTCAGAGATCTTGATCTAGAGTCCATAACCCAACACTTTGGTATCTCAGACAGGTTCTCTCTCCATGGACGGAGAGAGGTCACTCCCGCAACAATGAGAGTGGGAGACCAGCAACTTGCTGTTCCAATTTTCCGCTTCAACTTCTCCAAGCCCCCCAGACGGACAGACTGACAGGCTGTCACTCTCCATCCAAAGGAAATCGCTCGAGTACAGTGGCCTTTTTCAGACAGCAGCCGGTGATTACAAGGCCGTCTGTCTCGATGTTCTGTATCCCACGACACTTCAGTCGTCAGAATCTGCAAGGATCCGCTCGTCTTCCAGGTTATTCCCGGAAATAACAAAAAACTCAAGTCACACAGCCGATCCTATATCCTATATTCAACTATAGCTTGAACTGCAGATCACGGACTCCAACAGAACCCCCAAACACTGTGAAAGGAAGACATGGTGGTTGTGGACCAACTGGTAGAAGTCGCTGGGTATGCAAACATACTGGTGCCATCTTTCCAAGATCCTCCTCCTTGGAGGAAGTCTGCTGAGGGGTAGTGAGGGAGTTTCTCACTGTGTGAGGAACAGTGAGTACCCTGCTGTGGGAGGGGACAGACCTTCCCATTGCAGGAAGGGCATTGAGTGGGCTTCCCATTGTGTGACGGAGTGTGTTGTTGTGGAAGTGTCCATTGAGGCACAGATCACTGGATGATGAGTGGTGAGGGAGCATCCCACTGTGTGCAGGCTGTTGAGGGAGTGTCCATCGAGGCACAGATCACTGGATGATGTGGTGAGGGAGCATCCCACTGTGTGCAGGCTGTTGAGGGAGTGTCCATCTACAGGAGGAATCGAGGCACAGATCACTGGATGAGGTAGCTTCCCAGTTGGTGCGATGGTGAACTACAGCCCCAAGGCGGGTAGGGGTTGAGGGAACAACCAGCCGCGTGAGAGAGCGAGGGGAAGGCGTCTATTCCGTCGTGCTATTGGCTCGGCGAGCCGCGCCCTCCAGCCCAGGAAGCCAATGGCGAAGCGTCGTCTGGCGCCCGCGTGCTCCCCGACCGTGTGGCACGAAGCGGCTCCAGTCCGCGTTTTTCCCGCGGCGACCAATAGCTCGCCGGCTGCTTGGTCCTTCAATGACCAATGGGCAGATCGTGGGCGGCACGTGCTCTGACGTAATTTCAACCCCCCCCCCCCCCCGCGCCACCAAACCGGTCGCTGGCTATGGATTGGCCTCCTGGCACTCTGTCCCGCCCATTCCCTCGGTGACGTCGATCAACAGGGTGGCTCTCGACACACACGCGCCACGCCCCTCCCGCGTGTCACTCTCCCTTCTCCCCCCCCCCCCGGAGCCACGTGCTGGCCCGCCCTGCTTGCCCCGCCCCCTTGCCCGTTTCCCGACCAATAGCAGAGCCAGACCGCCGCCTCTGTCTCTGTCTCCCCGCCCAGCTGCTCGCGCGGTGACGCGCCGTGTGCGGGTAGGAGGGCGTTCGGGGTCACGTGTGATCACGTCAGGGCAGGTCGGCGGGGGCCGTAGCCGGGACGCGACAACCGGACCGGAGCGGGGTTCGCCACTCACCTCCGCAGCCGGTGCTCCCCGCAACTCGGTGAGCGGCGCTGGCGGCCGGCCGGCGTGAGGTAAGCAGTCAGCGGACACATACGGCGTCCATCCGTTCCCTTTGACCGTTGTCCGGGGAGTCCCGCGACCTCTGACCCGCACTCTCTCCCGGGGTCTGGTCGCAATCCTATTGCGATGCACGCTCCGTTGCAGCCGGCGCCGGTGCACAGGTGCAAACTCTGCGCGTCATATGCACCGATGCAAAAACTCTTTGCAATAGATGCATTGGTGCGTTGCACCGATGCAAACTCGGCTTGTTAAATTACCCGCAAAGTACCCTACCCCCACCCGTGTCCCTCCGTGTCGGGAACCCGCTCCCCAACATGTCGCAGACGCGACCCGCTTCGGCTCGGAGCCTCGTGTTTGCATTTGCGAGTCTCGCCACTTCTTCAAAGTGTTGACTTTTAATCGCCGCGGCGCGTATTCACTTTGTTTTTTTGCCGGCTGCGATCTCCGCCCCTCACCCCGCTCCTCTTTTGTTAATTCGCCTGCGCGTTCGCGCGGACTTTCTGCTGTTGGGCTGAAGCGAGAACCCGTGGGATCTTGCCGGTGGGTGGAAAAGTGTGGGGAGTTGAGAGGGCGCCGGTCGGTGATGGGCTGCGAGAGTGGGATTCACCGCTGGAGATGGCATGAGACCGGGAGTGACCTGAGACTAGTTAAAAAAGGGCAACTACGGACTTAGCTTCCAGATTCCTGCCCTTCCCGCACCTGCCCACCTCGTCCTCCCCCCCCAACTTACTCCTCCGCAGCCCTTCCCTTCTATTGCCCACCCTCTGCCCAATCCCACTCCTCTTGCCCCAGCCTACGCCTCCTACATGTCTCAGTTCACTTCAGTTGAGATTATTACCCGGGTGCACCTATAATCCCGATGAGTCCAGCACTGCATAGTAATGATGAATAGCAAATAAAAGTTATTAGCTCAAAACAGCACAAACAGTTGCATCCTTCCCCTTCCTAGTCACAAGCCCCAGTCGCATCCCCCCCAGTCGCATCCCCCCCAGTCGCATCCCCCCCAGTCGCATCCCCCCCAGTCGCATCCCCCCCAGTCGCATCCCCCCCAGTCGCATCCCCCCCAGTCGCATCCCCCCCAGTCGCATCCCCCCCAGTCGCATCCCCCCCAGTCGCATCCCCCCCAGTCGCATCCCCCCCAGTCGCATCCCCCCCAGTCGCATCCCCCCCAGTCGCATCCCCCCCAGTCGCATCCCCCCCAGTCGCATCCCCCCCAGTCGCATCCCCCCCAGTCGCATCCCCCCCAGTCGCATCCCCCCCAGTCGCATCCCCCCCAGTCGCATCCCCCCCAGTCGCATCCCCCCCAGTCGCATCCCCCCCAGTCGCATCCCCCCCAGTCGCATCCCCCCCAGTCGCATCCCCCCCAGTCGCATCCCCCCCAGTCGCATCCCCCCCAGTCGCATCCCCCCCAGTCGCATCCCCCCCAGTCGCATCCCCCCCAGTCGCATCCCCCCCAGTCGCATCCCCCCCAGTCGCATCCCCCCCAGTCGCATCCCCCCCAGTCGCATCCCCCCCAGTCGCATCCCCCCCAGTCGCATCCCCCCCAGTCGCATCCCCCCCAGTCGCATCCCCCCCAGTCGCATCCCCCCCAGTCGCATCCCCCCCAGTCGCATCCCCCCCAGTCGCATCCCCCCCAGTCGCATCCCCCCCAGTCGCATCCCCCCCAGTCGCATCCCCCCCAGTCGCATCCCCCCCAGTCGCATCCCCCCCAGTCGCATCCCCCCCAGTCGCATCCCCCCCAGTCGCATCCCCCCCAGTCGCATCCCCCCCAGTCGCATCCCCCCCAGTCGCATCCCCCCCAGTCGCATCCCCCCCAGTCGCATCCCCCCCAGTCGCATCCCCCCCAGTCGCATCCCCCCCAGTCGCATCCCCCCCAGTCGCATCCCCCCCAGTCGCATCCCCCCCAGTCGCATCCCCCCCAGTCGCATCCCCCCCAGTCGCATCCCCCCCAGTCGCATCCCCCCCAGTCGCATCCCCCCCAGTCGCATCCCCCCCAGTCGCATCCCCCCCAGTCGCATCCCCCCCAGTCGCATCCCCCCCAGTCGCATCCCCCCCAGTCGCATCCCCCCCAGTCGCATCCCCCCCAGTCGCATCCCCCCCAGTCGCATCCCCCCCAGTCGCATCCCCCCCAGTCGCATCCCCCCCAGTCGCATCCCCCCCAGTCGCATCCCCCCCAGTCGCATCCCCCCCAGTCGCATCCCCCCCAGTCGCATCCCCCCCAGTCGCATCCCCCCCAGTCGCATCCCCCCCAGTCGCATCCCCCCCCAGTCGCATCCCCCCCCAGTCGCATCCCCCCCCAGTCGCATCCCCCCCCAGTCGCATCCCCCCCCCAGTCGCATCCCCCCCCAGTCGCATCCCCCCCAGTCGCATCCCCCCCAGTCGCATCCCCCCCAGTCGCATCCCCCCCAGTCGCATCCCCCCCCAGTCGCATCCCCCCCCAGTCGCATCCCCCCCCAGTCGCATCCCCCCCCAGTCGCATCCCCCCCCAGTCGCATCCCCCCCCAGTCGCATCCCCCCCCAGTCGCATCCCCCCCCAGTCGCATCCCCCCCCAGTCGCATCCCCCCCCAGTCGCATCCCCCCCCCAGTCGCATCCCCCCCCCAGTCGCATCCCCCCCCCAGTCGCATCCCCCCCCCCAGTCGCATCCCCCCCCCAGTCGCATCCCCCCCCACCACGAGTGGCAGTGAACTGTGTTTTTGAGCAAAGAGGATTGAGTGTGAGATGGTGTGTGAAATGTGAGCCGACAGACTCAGCTGGACGTTTGCGTGCAGACACAACCCTCGTCGGGGTTAAATGAGTGAGATGACGTGCCCGGTCCCTCCCGTCATCTGTATGAACGCCCAGCGCTGTGTACTGAGCTCAAACATTCCTGGGCTGTCTGCGAAGGCAAGGAAAGCTGCCTTGTCTCATCTTTGACCTTGTCCAATGTTTCGCTTTATGTCTCTCCCCGGTGTTGCACGTGTACTTGTCCTAACCCCCATGTGCACATCTGTCTCTGGCTGGCTTTCTCTCTGTCTCCTGGCACCCTCCCCTCGTACTGGAATGGGTTTTCTGGGTGGTGTGGTTTCCGTGTTGGCCACGTTTGCTAGTATCGCTGCCGTGCTGAGGGAAGTTTCCTTCTCTGGCCCTAAACCAGATGGACAGCACAGTGGCTCAGTTTGTAATCTCCATTGGCCTTCCCCTAGTCTCTCTTGTTCCCTCCCACGAACGTGCAAGTTAGCTGGCGTTATCAATTCCCATCCTTGTGGGGTGGAGGAGTTGGTGGGAAAGTCGGGGGAATAATATGGGATTGGTGTAGATGGGTCAGCACTGGCTCAGTGGGCAGAAGGGCCTGTCTCCTTGCGGCCTTGTGTAATCTGGCTGCCCTTTTAACTCAGCTACGACAGAGTTGGTTCACCGTCCCACTGGCTTCTGCAAGTGACGCTGTTTACTCAGCAGTGACAGACTCTTCGCATTGAGAATCGATGGGTAGCAACCTTCACACTCCACCTTCTTCCCCCAACCCCCCCACCACCTCCCATTCCAAGCCTCAAGCAGGTTTTCCCAACTCGCCCACACTTTTTTGTTTGGGTGTTTGCCCCCCCCCTCCACTGCTTTTCAGGTCCTGAAAAAGGGACCGAAACATCGACCCTTTTCCATTTGCACTCATGCTGAGTGTGGGTGTGTAGCTTTGGATTTCCAGCATCAGCAGAACTTCTCCTGCAGTTTTTAAAGGATTATCTCTATTTATCACACGTCCATCAAAGCATACAGTGAACTGCGTCTTCTGCGTCAACGACCAGCACAGCCCAGGGCTTGTGCTGCGGGGGGGGGGGGGGGGGGGGGCGGTGCCATTAAATGTTGCTGTGTTTCTGGTGCGGGTGATTCCGCCTGTCCAGGCTACCAAGCTCCCGAGGGTTCGGCCCACCATGCCTGTGTGGAACAATATTGCAAATTAAATCTCTTCTGCTTCCGGGGTTTCTTTAACGCGCGTACGTCAGAGCGTCGAGGTGTACAGTGCAGTGTGCCGTCCTGCATCAACGGCCAACGTGATCCGGGTGCAGCCCGCACGTGTCACTGTCCTTGTGGTGCTGGCACAAGGTGTGCGCCGTTTCAAATGACAGCTGGAAAGGGACCAGTCCGGTCCT
This sequence comes from Hypanus sabinus, assembly GCF_030144855.1. Lineage (NCBI taxonomy): Eukaryota > Metazoa > Chordata > Chondrichthyes > Myliobatiformes > Dasyatidae > Hypanus > Hypanus sabinus. Next base: position 174,148 of record NW_026778934.1, read on the forward strand.
CGGGTTGCAATTCTAGATCGTGAAAAGGGCAAAATGTTTAAGGAGCGGTGCCTTAGCAAGGTGACGTCCTTCATAAAGGATCCCCAGCACCCAGGACAGGCCCCCTTCCCACTGTTCCCATCAGGGAGGAGGTACAGGAGCCTGAAGGCACACACCCAGTGATTCAGGAACAGCTTCTTCCTGAATCTGACATCCGATTTCGATATGAATTTGTGATGTATTGTACTGCTGCCGTAAAGCTAACAGATTTAATCAGACACTAAATCTGATTCTGATGTTAACAGTGTCGCAGAGGAACTTGCTGCCGTTACTTGGAATGTGTTGATAGCAGCCAGAGGGTCGTCTGGCAAGTGCGAGGCTCTTAAAGGTGAGATGTCAAGAGTTCGAGGACTGTCCCTTCATGTCTGTGTGCAGGGCCAGTCTGCCAGGAATAAGGAATCCTGGGTGACCGAGGGCATTGGGGCCCGGCTCAGGAGTGAAAATACAAAAATCTGAGGTGCAAAGGGATTTGGGTGTCTTTGTGCTGGATTCCCTAAGAGGTAATTTGCAGGTTGAGTTGGTGATGAGGAATACGAAGTTAGCATTCATTTTGAGAGGATTAGAATATAAAAAACAAGGGTGTAATGTTAAAGCACTGGTGAGGCCTCATCTGGAGGGTGGTGAGCAGTTTCGGGTGCCTTATCTAAGAAAGGATGTGCTGAAACTGACTAGGGTTCAAAGGAGGTTCACAAAAATGACTGAGATTGAACAGCTTATCAAGTGAAGAGCGTTTGATGGCTCTGGGCCTGCACTCACTGGAATTCAGAAGAATGAGGGGCGGCCTAATTGGAACCTATCAAATGGTGAAAGATCTCGATGGAGAGGATGTTTCTTCTGGTGAGGGAGTCTAAGACCAGAGGATAGAGCTTTTAGAAAGGAGATGAGCAATTTTTTTAGCCAGAGGGCGGTGGATCTGTGGAATTCGTTGCCGCAGGCAGCTGTGGAGGCTGAGTCATTAGGTATATTTCAGACAGAGATTCTTGATTAGTCAGGCCATGAAGGGAAGACTGGAGACTGGGGCTGTGAGGGGAAAATGGATCAGCCATGATGAAATGGCGGAGCAGACTGGATGGGCCAAATGGCCTGTTTCTGCTCCCATGGCTATGATCTTAGGTCAGGTACCAGAAGCTGTGGAGTACGAGGGATGCAGTTGTGCATGCTGGTTTCCTCCTTGCAGTAGAAGATTGAGGAAAGTAGAAAACGGATTCATAAACAACACGCACAAAATGCTGGAGGAACTCAGCAGATCAGACAGCATCTAAATAAAGGGTTAACGTTTCAGGCCGAGACCCTCCATCAGGATCGGAAAGGGAGAAGATGCCAGAATAAAAAGGTGAGGAGCTACACTTTATATTCTGTCTGGGTAGCCTCCAACCTGATGGCATGAATATTGATTTCTCCTTCCAGTTAATAAAAAAAAATCCCTCCCCACCCCTCTTCTTCTGTTCCCCGCTCTGACCTTTTACCTATTCTGTCACCTCCCCCGGGTCCCCTCCTCCTCTGGTCCATTCTCCGTTCCTGTTGGATTCCTTCCTCTCTAGCCCTTGCCTTTCCCACCCACCTGGCTTCACCTGTCACCTTCTCCCTAATCCTTCTCCCCCCTCCTCATCTTTTTATTTTGGCGTCTTGACCCACTTCCTTTCCAGTCCTGATGGAGGGTCACGGCTCGAAGCGTCGACTGTTTATTAATTTCCATAGAGGCTGCCTGACTCTGCTGAGTCCCTCTGGGGTTTTGTGTCTGCTCTTTTGGAGCTCCAGGATCTGTGGACTTTTTCTGTTTATCTCATGGCATGCCCACAATCTGTTGTAAAGTTGTCCGGTGATTAGGATGTGGGGCCTGCAGAGCATACCGACAATTCTAACCCCTACCTATGTCTTGGAATGTGCGAGGAAACTGGAGGACAGTCACACAGACGTTCATGGGGCGAATGTGCAAACAAAACGTTCAAAGTACTTTTGTTATCAAAGAATGTATACCTTGTACACCCTTGAGATTTGTCTCCTTACAGGCAGCCATGAAACAGTAAACCCAAAAGAACTCATTTAAAAAAAAGACACACCCAGTGTGTCGAGTGGGAGAGAAAGACAAACAAGCAGTAAAAGTAAGCGAACAGCATTTCGAACGGCAGTGGGTCCTCGGACACGAATCGCAGAGCAGGCTCAGTTCAGCGCACAGTGGAATAAACGTCCTGAAGCAGCAAACCAAACTGGCCCGATCCTTGCCTCTGCTTCCCGACACCCGGCCTTTTAAATTGCCCAAACTCGGGTCGTTCCTCACTCTAGGACCCGGTCCCTGACGCATCGATACGCTCTGGGTCTGGACCCCGGCACCATGTTCCGGCCCGTATGTGATCATTCCAAATCGCCCCAGTGCTTAGATCGATCTAACTTCGCTTCTGATTTCCTCCACTCTGACTTTAAAGTCTAATGCTTTATAGCGTCAATGACCCGGCTGCATTTCCCACCGTTCTCTGTAAGGGGATCGCACTTTCTTGCCGTGAGTGTGTGCATTTCCTCTGTCTGCTCCAGTTACCAACGACACTGCAAAGCCTTACTGGGCGGGGAACCACAGCGGCCGCTTTCGGCCCTGCTAGCAAATGGGACTGCGTTCCTACGTGAGGTCAGTTGGTTGCACGACTGGGTGTGTGCAGACAGAGGGCGTGTGCACCGGGAGGCCAGCGTGCATACACAGAGAGGTGGCTTGCACTGATTCCTTCCTTGAACACTGCTCCCCCCAGCAGCCCTGCAGGCAGTTCCGTGTAGTAAAGAGCCCAGTGCTCGGGCTGTTTGCTGTGGGAGGCTGCGGTCGGGAGCTTGGTGAACAGCCCATCTGGGGAGGCTCAGGTCACGCGCTGCGTGTCTGTGTGTGTGTGTGTTTGTGTCTCTCTCACTCACACTCACACTCACACACAGGCATTTCCTGCTTCCTGTCCCTAGGGCATTACCATCTTGCTGACTAGCTGCCTTCCCTCCAATTGTACCCACAGAAGAACAGACGTGCTCACAGACACGCTGAGGCACACACAGGCATGGACACAGGCCGGCAGACAGGCGCAGACATGTACATAAGACACAGAAATCGAGAAGCAAAAAACACACAGACGGATGCACGCACAAGGACGCTTACACGCACAGATACGTGCAGGGGCACGCACACAGAAACACTTCCACAGAGAGAGAGAGAGACAGACGCACGCACACACACACGCACACACACACACACACACACACACACACACACACACACACACGCCATGTGCACAGAGAAAGTGAGCTCAGAGACTTGCTGCATCTCTCAGTCTTTTACTCTCCTTTAATTTTTTTTTACATTGTCTGAACCCCTGACTCCAATCTCTGTGACCCCTGTTGTAACCCTCGAGACCCCTCCTGCAATCTTCCCTGACACCACTCATTAGGGCTAGAATTCCCCTACTGGCCTCCAACCTCATGTCACTTTCTCGCTCTTTGAATTCTTTCCTCCCCGCAAACTGCTCAGAATGAACAGGATTCTTTGGGAGTCAGTGCCTTCCCTTCCACAGCCAGCGGATCTGAGCATCTTGTCTTTGGACAGTGCCCTGGCGAATCGTCCTGCGGAATTCCCCATCAGTTCTCTCACACACCCAGGTCCTGTTGTGCTGCGGAACAGAGGGAAGGGAGGGTTACAGTGCCGATGGTTCACGCCCTTCCATCGGCCATCTCCCACTTCCTTCCTTCGTCTCTGCTCTTTTTCAGGTGGTTTCAGATCTCTTGCCCGGTCTGTGGTGTGGATCCTGTCTCTGCAGCAGTCTCAGTCCTTCCACCCCGCCCCCCCAAATCCCTCAGGGTCAGGGGTTCTCTCTTGAAGCTGTCCCCATGAGTATGTGATGATGTCACAAGGCAGTGGTTGTTCAAGATCAAAGTTTTTCTCCTGGATGAGCTGTCAACCATGGCTGACAAGTGACTGGTTTTAAGGCACTGTCGGTAGAAATGGTTCCGCCGGGCCTAGTCGCTGAGCTGAACATGAGTGCCAGGGCCTGGACTTGGTTGTCAGAGGCTATTTCAGACACGCTGTTGGGAGCATTTAGAAGATAGTGGGAGCTTGTCCCCAATACCACCCCCAGCTATAACAACTTTAAGGAACCAATAATATCAACGTGAGGTGTAATATCACTGACGTGCATTCAGTAGCCACTTTACCACAGACAGGACATGTGTTCCTTTACTTGTTCGTGGACTTCTGCTGCTTAGCCCATCCACTTCAAGGTTCTTAACTACACTCAGTGGCCATTTTATTAGCTCCCCCCCCCCCCCCCCAATGAAGTAGCCACTGGGTATATATTTGTGGTCTTATGTTGCTGTGGTCACTCACTTCGACCTGTTGGGTGTTCAGAGGTGCTCTTCTGCACACCACTGTTGTAACATGTGGTTATTCGAGTTACTGTCGCCTTCCTGTCGGCTTGAACCAGTCTGGCCACTCTCCTCTGACCTCTCTCATCAACAAGGCGTTTTCGCCCACTGAATCGCCGCTCACTGGATTTTTATCTTTTTTGTTTCTCGCACCATTCTCTGTAAACCCTGGAGACTTCTGCATGAAACTCCCACTACTATCTGAGATGCTGAAACCACCCCATCTGGCATCAACAATTGTTCCACGGTCAAAATCGCTTAGATCACATTTCATTCCCCATTCTGATGCTGGGGCTGAACAACAACTGAACCTCTTGACCGTGTCTGCATGCTTTAATGCATTGAGTTGCTGCCACACAATTAGCTGATTATATATTTGCACGAATGAGCGGGAGTGCCTAATAAAGTGGCCGCTGGGCGAATATTTGTGTGTGTTCGAAAATTGCTGTGGTATGCTGGCACAGCGTGAAGTAAAATTAAAATCAGGATCTGCTTTGGTGTCACATACGTTGTAAGGTTTGTTTTGCGGCAGCGGTACAGTGCAAGACATAAGAAATGCTATAAATTATAATAAAAATGTGTTAAAATCAAACTAGCAGTGCACAAATAGTGAGGTAGCATTCATGGGTTCGTTTCTGTTTATAAATCTGATGGCAGAGGGAAAAGGCTGTTCTTGGAACATTGTGTGCGTCTTCAGACTTGTGTACCTCCTCCCTGATGAATAGGGAGCATTTTCGGTGGCAGAGTTCCTTAATGGTGCTGCCTTTTCAAGGCATCGCCTTTTGAAGGTGTCCTCGATGGTGGGGAAGCCAGTGTCCACAATCGAGCTGACTGAGCTTGCAGCCCTCTACAGCTTTTTCCAATCCTCTGCGGTGGCCCCACCGTACCAGACGGTGATGCAACCAGTCAGAAAGCTGTCGACGGTTCATCTGTAGAAGTTTGCTAGTCTTCGGTGACATAGCAAGTCTGCTCAAGCTCCCAGTGAAATATAGCTGCTGACGTCCCTTCTTCGTAATTGTATCAAATGCTGGGCCTATGATAGATCTTCAGAGATGTTGACACCCAGGAGCTTGAAACTGCTCACCCTTTCCACTACTGATCAAAAAAAATTAAACAATTATACAGAATAAAGAATTGTACAAAACAAATTTAGAGCCATGCATGGGGAATAAGATGTATTTAAATATATAAATACCAGCACATATTTACAATGTAAACAGCATTCTGAAAACCCGTTCAAAGTGTTTACAGTGCAGTTACTGAGGTAATCGAATTGGGTGGGGGAGAAAGCTAACCAGGATAGTTGATTGGATTAACTGTCTGGGGAAAGAAACTTTTAAGATGGTGGAGCCTACAGCATGGAGTGGGTCCTTCTGGGTTCTCAAGTCAAGTCACTTTTATTGTCATTTCGACCATGACTGCTGGTACAGAACACAGTAAAAACGGGATAATGTTTTTCAGGACCATGGTACTACATGAAGCAGTACAAAAACTACACTGAACTACGTAAAACGACACAAAAAACTACACTAGACTACAAACCTACCCAGGACTGTGTAAAGTGCACAAAACAGTGCAGGCATTACAATAAATAATAAGTAAGACAATAGGCACAGTAGAGGGCAGTAAGTTGGTGTCAGTCCAGACTCTGGGTGTTGAGGAGTCTGATGGCTTGGGGGAAGAAACTGTTACATAGTCTGATCGTGAGAGCCTGAATGCTTGGTGCCTTTTCCCAGATGGCAGAAGGGAGGAGTTTGTTTGAGGGGTGCGTGGGGTCCTTCATAATGCTGTTTGCTTTGCGGATGCAGCGTGTGGTGTAAATGTCTGTAATGGCGGAAACAGAGACCTCAATGATCTTCTCAGCTGACCTCACTGTCTGCTGCAGGGTCTTGCGATCCAAGATGGTACAATTTCCGAACCAGGCAGTGATGCAGCTGCTCAGGATGCTCTCAATACAACCATTGTAGAATGTGATGAGGATGGGGGGGGTAGGAGATGGACTTTCCCCAGCCTTCGCAGAAAGTAGAGACGCTGCTGGGCTTTCTTGGCTATGGAGTTGGTGTTGAGGGACCAGGTGAGATTCTCTGCCAGGTGAACCCCAAGAAGTTTGGTGCTCTTAACAATCTCTACTGAGGAGCTGTCGATGTTGAGCGGGGAGTGGTCGCTCCGTGCCCTCCTGAAGTCAACAACCAGCTCTTTTGTTTTGTTCACATTCAGAGACAGGTTAGCCGTCCAGCAAACTCCAATTTAATCCCAGCCTAATCATGTCTGTACTGGTGGTGTAGTGCCATCTGCACTGGACTTTGGGGCAAAAAGTTCCAGGGTTCGAATGTGTCAAGCTAGCGACAAGTGCTACTGAAGCGGCAATTTTGCTGCCTATGGCACCAACTAAGGCGCGAGAGGAGTGCGGGACAATTTACAGTGATTAACAAACCGGAGAAATCCCACACGGTCACGCAGAGAGTGTACAAACTTCTTACAGGCAGCGACGGGTTATTGAACCTGGGTTGCCTGTACTGTAAATGTTAAGTGTTTGTTTTGTAGCTCTATACCTCTTTCCAGAAGGGAGCTTTTGGAAAAGGCAATTTTTGAAGGGTAGGTAGTGTCTACAATGATTTTCCTGCAGATAGACCATATTGTCATTAAACATCTCCTCCACGATCTCCATCAGCACAGGTGCACCATAAGACTTGTGTGTATAGCCCCCTGCTCTACTCACTTTTCACCTATGACTGTGTGGCTAAGCACAGCTCCAATGCCATATACAAGTTTGTTTACTGTCGTAGGCAGGATCAAAGGTGCCAACGAATCAGCCTACAGGAGGGAGATTGAAAATCTTGGCTAAGTGGTTCCGTAATAACGTCCTCTGTCAGCAAGACCAAGAAGCTGATTATAGAACTTCAGACGATTGAAACCAGATGTCCATGAGCCAGCCCTCATCAAAGTGGTGGAAGGAGTTAGCAACTTTAAATTCCTAGCTGTTATTATTTTGGAGGATCTGTCCTGGACCCAACACACAAGTGCAATTATGAAGAAAGCACGGCAGTGCCTGTACTTCAGAGATTCAGCACGACATCTAAAACTTTGACAAACTTCTATAAACGTGTGGTGGAAAGTATATTGACTGGCTGCATCACAGCCTGGTATGGAAGCACCGATGCCCTCGAACAGAAAAACCTCCAAAAAGTAGTGGATACGATCCAGTCCATCATGAGTAAAAGCCCTCCCCGCAACCGTTGAGCACGTCTACATGAAACGTCGCAAGAAAGCAGTATTCATCGTTGAAGGACCCCTGCCACCCCTCTTCCCACCGCTGTCATCACGAAGGTGGGACAGAAGCTTCAGGACTCCCAGTACCAGGTTCAGGAACAATTATTACCCCTCAGCATCAGGCTCTTGAACCAAAGGGGATAATGTCACTCAGCTTCACTTGCCCCATCATTGAAATGTTCCCACAACCACTGAACTCACTTTCAAAGGCTCTTCATCTTGTCTTCTCGGTATTTATTGCTTATTTATTTATTTATTTATTTATTTATCTATCTATCTATCTATCTATCTATCTATCTATCTATCTATTTATTGTTATTGCTACTTATATTTGCACAGTTTGTTGTCTTCTGCACTCTGGTTGAATGCCCAAGTTGGCTGCTCTTTCTTATTTTATAGACTTATTGAATATGCACACAAGAGAATGAATCTGAGTTGTATGTAGGGACGTGTATGCACTTCAATGATACATTTACTTAAACTTTGTAAAGGAGCATTTATTTCCAAATGAAATTGGATCCATCCTTATTAGGATCTGTGAGGGACCTTGGTTGGCATGGGCAAATATACTCAGTGGCCACTTTATTAGGTACCTCCTACTGGGCAAGGTCTTGGAGGTATACAATAGGCTTCCTTCACTGAGGTTTGGTGAGATTAGAGGTTACAATGGTGAAAGCTGAAATATTTAAGGGGAACCTGAGGGGAAACCAGTTCACTCAGAGTGTGATGTGGGAGTGGTGGATGTGGGTTCGATTTTGGCATGAAAGAGAAGTTTGGATAAGTAATGGATGGGGGTGGGGTGTGTGTGGAGGGCTTTGGTGTGTGCCGATGGGACGAGACAGAATAACCATTTGGCACAGGCTAGATGGGCTAAAGGGCCTGTTTCTGTGGTCTGCAATGCTATCTCCAGATAGAGGAGGGCAGTCGACTGTGGTCTTGCCAACCACACCATCCTTGCTCTGACAGCCCCAAGATAACCCTGCCATCTCGCATACAAGGAGACAGGATGAGTAGTCTACTTACTTCCTTCGCACCCCTCCCCAAAGCCTGCCCCGCTGTTCAGTCTGTCTTCCATACAAGTTTCTCATCGCCCCCACCACCAAACCGCATGGTTCAAAAATGTATCTTGACCCGCTTGAAACTGCCTCAGTCAACCAGTCTGGTACGTCAGAAAGCTGCAGGGATTCAGCGGCTCTACTCACTGGGGTTGGGCTCTTGTTGCAACCTATTGAGATTGAGTGGGGACGAGGGGGGACGTTGCCAATAGAGGGTAAAGTCTAGGACCAGAAAGCACAGCCTCAGAATAGAGGGGCATCCCTTCAAAACAGACACAGTGAGGAATTTCTGTAGCCTGGGGGTGGTAAGTCTGTGGAATTCATTGCCACAGGTGGCTGTGAGGACCAAATTGTTGCATATACTTAAAGCGGAGTTTGATAAGTTCTTGATTAGTCAGGGTGTCAGGCTATGGGGAGAATGGGGTTGAGGGGAATAATAGTCAATGTGGAATGGTGGAGCAGACTCGATGGGCTGAATGGCCTAATTGTGCCCCTCTTTCTGATGGGTTTGTGCCAATCATTTCAAATTTGGACCCATGTCTTGTACTCCCTTCCTTGTTGGAGACTCAGCCCCTGGCGGATGGACTTTTTCTACACCGGTTCCACAGGAGAGAGTTGTGGGCGCGACTCAGTACATCAGGGAAACCAGCCTCCCCTCTGCGGACTCTGCTTGCACTTTTCGGATTTCCACTGCAGATTTTCTTCTCACACCTGCGTTTGTTGAGACACGTCATTTGTGTTAACAGCAAACACAGCCGAGGATGTGTTGGGGGGGCAGCCCGCAAGTGTCTCCACACCGTGCTCGACAAAGCAATACAGATCACAACCAGACAGAACGTGGCAAGCCCCATTCCTCCCTCCCGTCCACCATGCCACCTACCCTCCAGCCCCAGGGCAGGCCAATCATTCCCTCTACATTCCTGTCTAACAGGCTCTTAAGCACCTCGGTCATTAGCTCAGTTACCTCCACACAGCATGCTCCTTCTACGCCAATGGTGCCGAGGTTAAGAGGATTGAGAGCTTCCAGTTCCTTGAGTGAATATTGCCAATAGTCTGCCTTGGTCCACTCGTCAGAGACATGGTTTAAGAATATGTTGGTGAACCTCCGAGACTTGGGGCTGGCAGCTAACGAAACAAGGATGACAACTAAATACTTTGCTATTCACACTTTTTCTGGTAAGCGGTCATCGCAAGCAATAGTCTGTAACTTCCCTTTGGACTTGGAGACAATTCGACGTGGCAAGGACAGCCGACAGGCCTGTCGCCAAGAGCATGAAGGATTGGACGCAGGCTGAATAGAAGCCGTGGGGATCCAAGCCCCAGAGTGTATCGACGTCACTCAGTGCGATGGTCACATGGAGGTTTACGGGCCGGATCGAGGCGGCAGAGCTTGTCGTTTGGGTGGAGATTTAAGCTGCCGGGCAGGGTGGCGAGGAGTGAGCCGGTTCAGATCGCTGCTCGAAGCAGCAAGGCCTGATGTTCAGTTGGAGAGTTAAGCTCCGGACCAGATTTGAAAGGACAGGGTGTGGGGGCACGAGGCGAGGTACGGGCTAATTAAGATTGCTGCTCCACAACGTTTACTCGTCTCTGCACTGAACTATGTGTCTCGGACTCTCTTTGTAGACTTCAGTTCAGAAACACTACTTGCTTGCGGTTACCATTAGCATGATGTTTTTCTCATTACACATTGGGTGTTCGGTCTTTTTTATGGGTTATTTTTATTGTTTTCTTAGGGGCATGATGTGGTTTTTTGAATTCTGCACAATGGGTGTTTTTGATTTTGGGTTTCTTTGTTTCATGGCTGCTTGTCGGGGGACGAATCTCAAGATTGTATAATGTATACGTACTTTGTATACGTATAATGTATGCGTACTTTGATCATAAATGTACTGTCAACCTTCAGAAAGCTCATCAGTGCCTCTGCTTCCTCGAGAGGCTGAAGAAATTCGGTGTGTCCCCATTGACAATTAACGATTTTCGCCGAAGAGCCACAGAAAGCGTTTTGTTTGCGTGAACCACGGCTCAGTACAACAACCACTCTGCCCGTGACTGCGAGAAACCGCAGAGCGTTGTGGACACGGCTCAGCACATCACAGAAACCAGCCTCCCCTCAGTGAACTCTGACTTCCCGCTGTCTCAGTAAAGCAAAAATCAAAGACCCCAGACATTCTCTCTTCTAACCCACAGTTATCAAACTATTGAACGGTCTGATACGATGGACTCTTTCACCTGATTTTCTGCCTGCACTGTACTTGACTATGTAACACTTCATTCTGTATTGTGTTATTGTTTGTCCTTTGTACGAACATTAATGTTGTGAAGCGATCTGTATACGCGGCATGGCAAAACTTTTCTCTCCATTGTTCCACATGGCAGTGATAGGTGGACCTTTTGTGTGAGGGTTGGACTCCTATAACTTCACCATCTTCAGTATTGTGCAAAAGGCACACATATAGACCGAGGGTGTCTTAAGACTTTTGCACAGTACAGTCAGCCCTACTTATCCGCGAGGGATTGGTTCCAGGACTCCTTGCGGATTCTCAAGTCTCTTATTCAACCTGCCTCAATGCAGTGGACCTTAGGACCCAGTGGAACCCGAGACCTTATTTAACGTGTCTCAGCGCGGTGGCCATTAGGACCGGCGCCGGAGCTCTGAATCCGCAGTGTTTCTGTTCACAGAAGTAATCACGATTGAAAATAAAGTGATTGGAAAGAGGTAAAAAGCCATTGGTCATTGGAGAAGCGTTAGGCTACATCAGTCAACGATCGGAACAATTTTAAAGGATAAAGTGAGAAAGGCTCTGCCCCAATGAAAGCTGCAATTATTACTAAGCAACGCAGTGGTTTAATTACAGGGTTTTTGATCCTCCACATCGACCCGGCACGGTGGAGAGCGCACTCGGGAGCGGTCTGTCACTGGATCGATCTCGGGCCGTTCCCGAGCCCGGTGCTGAAACAACGTTCTTAAGGGTTTTATATGCACAGAAGAGTAAAATATATACAATATATTAGGACAAACGTTTGACTAACTGATGCTAAATAATACTGAATATACCTGTTCCGACTTACTTAGTAAGAGAGCTTCCGATTTTTTTGATCCTGATCCATGATAACCCATGCACATCCTCCCGTATGCTTTAAATCAGTTCTAGATTACTTATAATACCTAATACAATGTAAATGCTATAAAATAGTTGTTATACTGCATTGTTTACGGATTAATGACAGGAAAAAAGTCTGTACATGCTTGAACAATGAATGCTGGAAGAGCACTTGGGGGTTTTCGCGATTCGCGGTTGGTTGAATTCATGTATGTGGAATCCGTGGATAAGGAGGGCTGACTGTACCGTATTAACTTTATGCATTGCACTGTACTGTCACTGCAAAAAAGAAAATTTTTGACATATGTGAGTGATGATACACCTGATTCTGATACAGTTCTTTACTGTCGACTGAGAATGGGAAGGGGGCAGGGAGAGGGGAATCATAGTTGGAAAAAGGAAAAGGGATTAAGAAGCACCAGAGAGACGTTCTGTAATGAACAATAAACCAATTGTTTGGAATCATATGACCTTATCTGGTGTCTCGGGGCTGGGTGTGTCTGCGCCCAGTCCACCTCCTGCTCCTGGCACTCCTCTGCCACCTGTCACATGATGCACCACCCTCATCATTTCCTACATCCTTTGCTCCCGCCAGATGTACAAGCTCGCTCTTCACTCCACCTTGTCAAATACAGCTCTGCATAAAAGTCTTGGGCATCCCAGCTTAAATGTACTTTTGATACTCTAAGCCTGTACTCAGAGTTTGGGAGACCAAAGGGAGACTGAATACACACAGATACAGCCAAATGAAACAGCGTTATTCCGGGGCCAAGGTGCAAAACACAGTACCAACATTCATTTACAGCACAAGGCGCAGATAGCACATATAAGATAGCAGTAAAATACAGTCACACACAAAAAAATTCCCAAGTCCCTGAGTCTGTGAATGTCGCAGCAGTTTACAGTCGAACACAGTACAGCTTGTCTCCTGCCGAGTGAACCATGTTGCACCGCATCTTGTAGGGCGCACCGAGTCCCACACAACTCTCCTTGGCAGACGACGCCGTGGCTCGAGGCCCCGTCCTCGCTCCCTCCCATCCACCAGTAAGTCAGTGAATTAGACTTCCAGCATTCCACGTTAACAGTGTCAACAGGGTCTTGCAATCACAAGAAAAGGGGCTGACGACTGATACTGTGCCTCATCATGAGGTTTGCACCTTACTGTCTGCATGTGTGCACTTTCTGTGTAACTGTGACACTTAATTCTTCATTCTGTTTCTTTGTGTGCTACATCAGTGCACTGATGTCATGAACTGGCTTGCAGAACCTTTGGTCCATGATACAACAAAAGCCTAGATAGAGGACATGGAGTGGATGTTTCCTATAGTGAGGTAGTCTAGGATCGGGGGAGGGCACAGCCTCAGAAAAGAAAGACATCCCTTTCTTTGAACAGAAGAGGTGAAATTTGCACGTCACCACCAACCCTGAGATTCTTTTCCTGTGGGCAGACTCAGCACATCTACAGAACAGTAAACAACAAACTGTGCAAATGCAAATATAAATAAACAGCGATAAATGACGAGAGCATGAGATAACAAGATAAAGAGTCCTCAAAGTGAGATCATTGGTTGTGGGAACATCTCAATGGATGAGCGTAGTTATCTTATTTTCTTCAAGAGCCTGATGGTTTGAGGGGCAGTGATTGATCCTGAACCTGGTGGTGTGAGTCCTGAGGCTCCTGTACCTTCTACCTGATGGCAGCAGTGAGAAGAGAGCACGGTCTGGGTGGCGAGGATCTTTGATGATGGTTGCTGCTTTTCTGCAACAGCGTATCATGTAGATGTGCTCAGTGGTTGGGAGGGTGTTAACCCGTGATATGTGGTAAAATTCTCCACTAAAGGCATACGAGGCCGTAATGCAGCCAGTCTGCACGCTTTCCAGCACACGTGTATAAGAAGTTTGACAAGATTTTTGAAATCATGCTGAATCTCTGCAGTGTGTCGGGAAGGAGAGGAACTCTCGTGTTTTCTTTACAGTTATATGATGGGTCCAGGACAGGTGCTCTGAGATAGTGGCACCCAGGAATTTAAAGTTACTGACCTCCACCTCTGATTCTCTGATGAGTACTGGCTTATAGACTTTTGCTTTTCCTGTCCTGAAGTCTACAATCTGTTCCCTGGTCTTGCTGACATTGAGTGAGAGGCTGTTGTTATGACACCAGTCCGCCAAATTTTCTGCCTCCCTCCTCTACACCGATTTGATACAGCCCACAACAGTGGTGTCATCGGCAAACTTGTATATGGTGTTGGAGCTGTGCTTAGTGACAGGTGTAAAGCGAGTAGAACAGGGGGCTAAGTACACAGCCCTGTGGTGCAACTGTGCTGATGGAGATTGTGGAGGAGATGATTTTACTGGACTGACCGGTGTCTGCGAGTGAGAGGGTAGTGAGTCTCTGGAATTCAATGCTCGACATGGCTGTGGAGGCCAAGTCATCAGGTGTATTTAAAGCAGAGGTTGATATACCTGCTGACTTGGGCTACATCCACACTAGACCGGATTATTTTGAAAAATGCCGGTTTCGCGTAAAATCAATAGGCGTCCACACTAGGCGTTTTTAAAAAATATCTCTGTCTACATTAAAACGGATATTTCAGCGAACCTCCTACTGCGCATGTGCGGGACACATCTATTGAAAACAAGCGACATGTTTGCTGTCAAATCTCGTTGTGAAAGACGGTGTGTATGTGTGTGTGTTCTGTTACAGACCCGAAAAATTTAAACAACGGGCAGCTGTTGGCTCTCGCGCAGGAGAACTTAAAACTAAAAAAAAACAAATACTGGAGCGTATGGAGGCAACCGACAGGGAGTTCACGGACAGATTGACCCGGCTGATGACGAACATTGAAAAACTGACTAACTCTGTTGCATTAATAAAGTACCTTGTTAAATATGTAAAACATGTCTGCATCAATATTATCTTGTATTTCCATACAATGTTACACTAGGCTGTTACACATCTATTGTCAGAGAAATACTTCCATAAGTAGGTAAACCACCTTCATACGAGCAAGGACAGAAAACAGGGCAAAGTGAGTACAATCGGCCCTCCTTATCCGCAGATCCCGCATGCGCGAATTCAACCAATTGCGAATTGTGAAAACCTGGAAGCGCTCTTCCAGCACTTGTTGTTCGAGCATGTACAGACTTTTTTCTTGTCATTCATTATTCCCTAAACAATGCAAAATAACAACTATATACATAGCACTTACATTGTATTAGGTATTATAAGTAATCTAGAGATGATTTAAAGTATACGGGAGGATGTGCGTGGGTTATCACAATCAGAATCAGAATCAGACTTAATCGCCAAGTACCTGTACACATACAAGGAATTTACTTCCGGCAGATGTTGTCTCTCTGCTCATTACAGATGATAAATATAAATGAAAATATAGATTATACATATAAGTAGCGCAATCCAAGTAATAGTTAGCCGACAGTTAACTGGCAGTTAACTGTTCAGCAAAGTGACCGCAGTAGGGAAAAAACTTCTCCAGTGCCTATTAGTCTTAGTCTGGAGGGATCTGAAGCGCCTACCAGAATTTGCATCAGAATTGGAAAAAGTCAGAAGTTCTCTTACTAAGTAAGCCGGAACAGGTACATCCGGTATTATTCAGCGTTTGTCTTGGTATGTAGTATATTTTACCTTTCTATGCATGTAAAACACTTAAGAACGTATGTTTCAGCGCCAGGTTCGGAACAGAAGTTCTCGGGATTTGGGACAAATCGCTCCCGAGTGCGCTCTCCACCGTGTCGGGTTGATGTGGAGGATCAAAAACCCAAAACCTAATAATCAAGCCACTGCGTTGCTTAATAATAATTGTAGCTTTCATCGGGGCAGAGCCTTTCTCACTTTATCCTTTAAAATTGTTCTGTCCGTTGACCGACCTAGCCTAACGCTTCTCCAATGACCAATGGCGCTTCACCTCTTTCCAATCACTTTATTATTTTCGATCGTGATCGTGATTATTTTCGTGACCGGATCTGCCCAAGCAGCGTTTTCAAAACTACACACCCTAGAGAGTGTTTCTGAAAAGCTGCGATTTCAAGGGGACAAAAACGCTGTTTTAGTGTGGACGGAGGGTAAAAACAAAGAGAAAAAGCTTCGGTCACAGATTTATCCAGTGTAGTGTGGACGTAGCCTTGGTTAGTCGGGGTATCAAAGGTTACAGGGTTATTTATTTATTCACTGAGATACAGCAGGGAACCGGCTCTTCCAGCCTTGCTGCCCAGCAATCCTGATTTCACCCTAGCCTAATCACAGGACAACTTACAATGGCTAGTTTACCTACCAACTGGTACGACTATGTGAGGAAACCAGAGCACCCTATCGTATAACCCTCCATTTTCCTATCATCCATGTGTCTGTCTAAGTTTCTTAAATGTCCCTAGTGTGACTGTCTGTATCACCACCCCTGGCAGGATGTACTGCACACCCACCACAATCTATTTAAAAAGAACTTGCCTCTGATTAGCTTTACTAAAAGATTAGACTGACTTCTCATGCATATATCGCTGCATGCAGTGAAGTACGTTGTTTACATAGCAAACCACACAGTCTGAGTATTGAGCTGGGGCAGCCCACGGCTCCTGCCACACTTCTGCTGTATGTTGCCAGCCCTGATTGATAGCGTGGACTGTGGGAGGGAACCAGAGCTCACAGAGGAAACCCGTGTAGTTCATGGGGAGAGCTTGCAAGCAACAACGGGAATGGAACCTGGGGTCGCTGGTACTGCAAAGCACCCCCACCCCAAAATAAAAATGTAGAGTTTGATGGGTTCTCGATTAGTCGGCGTCAGAGGTTACGGGGGAATGGGGTTGAGAGGGATAACAAATCAGCTGTGATGGAATGGCAGAATAAACTCATTGGGCCAAATGGCCTAACTGCTCCTATTCCTCATGGTGAAACCAATTTGTGTCTACCTTGTCTTCTATCTTTTCGCATTTCCCCATCCCCCTCCTACTTTCAAATCTCTTACTATCTTTCCTTTCAGTTAGTCCTGATGAAGGGTCTCAGCCCAAAACGTCGACTGTGCTTCTCCTTATAGATGCTGCCTGGCCTGCTGTGTTCCACCAGCATTTTCTGTGTGTGTTGCTTGAATTTCCAGCATCTGCAGATTTCCTTGTGTTTGTATCTACCTTGTCATCGACACTCAGATTTTTCTACGTTCCACCAATTAAATTCAAATGGGTACCAGCTGTGGCATACAGGAGTCAGAAAGATCACAATCCAGGTATATGAAAGTTCTGGTGAGGCCACATCTGGATTTTTGCATTCAGTTCTTGTCACTCCATTATAAGAAGGGAACAGCGGCTTGGGAGGGTATGCAGAAGAGATTCACCAGGATTTTGACTGAATTGGAGGATGTAGAAGCCATGTGTCTATTTTCCGTCTGTTGGATCCACAATGGCAAGAGAAAGTTTGTGAACCCTTTTACGTTTACCTGGTTTTCTGCATTAATTACTCATGTGGTCCCATTTTCATCTAAGTCACAATAATAGACAAACAATTGTATTTCTTGTCAATACTGAGTACAACATTTAAACAATCATAGACTAGGTTGAAAAAAGTATGTGAACCTCTGGGGTAATGCCGTCTACAAAAGCTATTTGGAGTCTGATGTTGCAGTCAATGAGATGATACTGGTGGTGTAGGTTGTAGAGGTCCCCTGCCCTATACAAAAGACACCCAAAGTCTGCTCACACAGAGCCTGCTCTTCTCAAGAAAGAATTGTTTATGTGCACCATGCCGCGATCAAAACAACTTTCAGAGGACCTTAGAAGAAAAATCGTAGAGATGCACCAAGCTGGCAGAGGCCACAAAGGCATTTCGAAAGATCCAAGTGTTCATCGGTCCACAGTAAGCAAAATTGTCTACGAATAGAGGAAATAGTAGTGTTGCTACTCTCCCTAGGAGTGGCCGTCCTGCAAAGATCACACCAAAGGCAAAGTGCAATGTTGAAGGAGGTAAAAAGGAACCCAAGGGTAACAGCAAGACTTGCAGAAATTTCCAGAACTTGCTAAAGTCTCTGTTCATAAGAGAAACACTGAACAAGAATGGTGTTCATGGAAGGAAACCAACCGCTCTAAAAAAAACCACTGCTGCACATCTTAAGTTTGCAAAAGACCACCTGGATGTTCCACCACACTTCTGGTACAATGTTCTGTGGACAAATGAGACAAAAATTTTACTTTTTGGCAGAAATGCACACTACTATGTTAGGAAGAAAAAGGGCACCGCACACCAGCACCAGAACCTCGTCCCAACGGTGAAGCGTGGTGGAAGGAGCATCGTGGTCTGGGGCTGCTTTGCTGCCTCAGGGCCTGGACAGCTTGCAGTCGTCGAGGGAACAACGAATTCAAAATAGTGTCAAGACATTTCACAGGGGAATGTCAGGTTAGCCAAGTCAGAATCCAGACCTTAACCCAACTGAGATGCTGTGGCATGACCTGAAGAAGGCTGTTCATGCAAGGTATCACAGAAATATTGATGAACTGAAACAATTTTCTATGAAGGAATGGTCTAAAATTCCTCCTCGCCATTGTGCAGCTACAGGAAACGTTTGGTGGACGTTATTGCTGCTAAAGGAGAATCTACCATTTATTAAATACTAGGGTTCATATACTTTTTCTAGCCTAGACTATGAATGTTTAAGCAATGCGTTCAATAAAGATGTAAAAAGTACAATTGTTTGTGTGTTATTAGTTTAAGCAGACTGCGTTTGTCTATTATTAGTTGAGTTGAGGAGGAGTGAATTGGGAGATTACTTTTTGTTGACTGTTAATAGGAGCATTATTAGATCACCTAAATATGCTAATTAGTTACACTAACTTTGTTATTTTGCTAACTAGAATGTTTAGTTACGCTATTGAATGCTAATAAATAGCTAATCGAGTTTTGTTAGTATTTTTGTCACTACAGACTCATTTGTTGTTGCCGATTTCCGTAATAAAGGTTCGGATGTACCTTCGTTGGCTTAGAAATTCGATTTTGGAAGTGCGCCACACAGTGTTGATTACCCTGACTTTGTCTCTCAACGGTTTTGGTTTGCTCCCAACAAACCACGGCAGAGGGCATGAGCTGGACCTGTTCGGTCTATTTTCTCAGAGGCTGAGGGGAGTTGTAGAGCATTATCAGAGGCGTAGACGAGGAGTTCCCAACCTGGGGTCCTCAGATGGCTCGGATAATGGAAGGGGGTCCAGACTCTTCTGTCCAGGATGGCGTAGTAAAGGACCAGTTTTAGGTGAGACGGAAGTATCTGTCAACGGGGTTGGAGGACTGCAATGGTGGGAGGGAGGTGCTCTTGTTACTCTGTTACTGGGCAAGTTCTATTTTCTCTTGTTCTGTGTAGATCTGCCAAGCATTGTGGGCACGCTGTGTTGGCACCAGAATGTCTGGCAAAACTTGCGGGCTTCACTCTCGGTTGTTGCGCTTCACAGTAAGTTTTGATGTACGTGCGATAAAGAAATTTGAATCTAAACTCAGATCCTGCATGACCAGGAAGTGGCCCTGGAGTGTATTTCTTGCGTGTTTGTGATCTGCGGCTACTGTAGCCCAAACACTTCAAGGTTTGATGTGTTCAGAGATGCTCTTCTGCACACCACTATTGTTACAGGTGGTTATTTGAGTTACAGTCACCTTCCTGTCCCCTTCATTTTCTTTCTATCACTCCCTCACTCTCCTGAATCTGTCCCCTCTCTCTCTGCACCTCACCGTCCCTCTGTCTCTCTCTCCCTCCCTCTTCCTCTCTGCCTCACTATCCTCATCTCTCTCTCTTCTCTCCATTTCATTCTCTCCGTCTCTCACCACCCGTTTCTCTAACCCTCTCTCCCCACATCTATCTATCACTCTGTCCCCTTTGCCTCTCTTCCCCCTCCCCCCTCCCCCCTCCCCCCTCCCCCCTCCCCCCTCCCCCCTCCCCCCCTCCCCCCTCCCTCTCTCTCTCTCTCTCTCTCTCTCTCTCTCTCTCTCTCTCTCATACTCACACTCTCTCTCACACTGTCACTCTCTCACACACTCTCGCACTCTCTTTCTGACTCACACTCTCTCAGTCACTCACTTATTCTCCTCCCTCCCCTCTCTCCCCTAGGCTAACTGTCTCTGATTCTCTGCTCTCCCATTGAAATGACAGGGAGAGGGAGAAAAATCAGTTTCTTTTAATTTGCATGCCAGCCGCTTCGCTGCAGGGAGTCCCACACACAGTGTTTTGGGAGGAATATTCTGTAATGGACAGAGTTCCCTGCACGACAACCTGCTGACCCAGGGATTCACCAGCCTTTGTTACCCCACCCACTCCCACAGTACAGAGACCCGCTCACTGCCTTTAATCAGTAAAGCATTCCGTCTCCACTGGTCTTGTTTCAGTCTGCTTCTGAATTCTGTCTCTTGTTTCTGGCCATGATCGCTGCCTGTTCTTTAAGTCTTTGCCTCTCTTGTTGTGCACGTGTAATGTCTAGCAATATGTCACCCGGTTTCTCCTTTCTCTCTGCCTCCATCTTGTTCTTACCCCGTACCCCCAATTTCACACCAAATCACTCTCTCCATTCTGCCTCTCTCTCTAACATCCTCTCCCCCATCTCTATCCTCCCCATCTCTACCCCCTCTCTCTCCCCCTCTCCCCTTCCCCCTCTGTCACTCTCTCTCTTCTCTCTCTCTCTCTCACCCTCTCTCTGTGTCTCTGTCACCTTTCTCTCTTTCTCTGTTTCTCACATTCTCTCTGTGTCGCTTTCTCCCTCTCCCCTTCTCTCTCCCCTCTCTATTTCTTTTTCACAGCTGCCCCCGGGGCTTGCCGTCACACCATTAACTCCCGGGGGCGTAAGTGGGCAGTCAGCGAGGGATCTGGCAGTGCATCAGATGCTGCGGTGTCCAGGGGCAGTGTGAGAGGACGTGTGCCTCCGAGCCCTGCCTGAGCAGCCCTCTCGCCTGGCCGTGACCTTCAGAGGGCCCAGCGGTGCTGCTGGCTTCCCGGGCCCACGTGACGCCCTCGCTTCAAGGCAGCAGTTCGCTCTAATGAGCAGCATGAGTCTCTAATCGATGGTGTTGCAATGAGCTGGAGGGGGGAGGAGACTTACGGGGGGGGGGGTGGCTGTCCGTTACTGGCATAAAGCAGCTGAATGCTGTGGTCTGCTCCAGACACACACACTCCTGGCTGTTCAGCCCATCGAGTATGTGTGGGCCATTTACCCCGATGTGTTATTCCGCCCCCCCCTTCTCAGTATAAGCTCTCGCCCACACATGGAGGGGGCGTGTCACTGACCCACCAGCCCCACCCAGAGATACAGTCTGTGGAAATGTGCCACTTCGCCGTGCTGACAGGCTGCTGCCACGCTGTGAGGTGGGAGGAGGGAGGCTGGGGGTGCAGATTACAGCTCGGTGCACTGACGTGATGAAGAGATCTGTGCGGACGGCATGCAGAACAAGGTTTTCACTGTATTCGGCAACACGTGAGACTAATAAACCAATTTACGGATTTACAATCCTGCCTCCAGCCCTCTGCCTTCCATTCCTCGCCACACCAGGGTTATAGAAACAGTGCTGTAGAGGGCCACAGCAGGCTTTCTCAGTGTATCTCTCTGTCTCTCTTTTGCCCTGTCTTTTCTTTTTCTCCCCCCCTCCTCCCACTCCCCTCTCCTCTCCCCCTTCTCTCTTCCCCCTTACTCTCTCCGGTCCTCCTCCCTCCCCTGTCTCTATTGGAAAGATGCGTAGTGCCAACCCATCACATATTTACCAGTGACACTGTGAACACATACACTTGTCCACTCTCCATGGCCCCACTGCCTGTACTGACTCCCAACAAACATCAATCGATTCCCCACCACCCTCCATTATTACTGCTGGCGCTTGTGGGATCTCGCTGTGTACAAATCAGCTTTGCAAGTCACGTGTCTCTTTGGGAGAGAAGCACATTTCCCTTTGCTTCTGGTCTGGCTCCAGAAACTTGTCCAAGTCTTGAGGGACTGAGTTATGGAGAGAGGTTGGGACTTAGGAAACCGATCTTTTGAGCTGTATAAAATCATGAGAGGCACAATTTTTCCCCAGGGTAGGGGAGTCTAAAGCCAGAAGACACAGGTTTAAGATGATGGGGTGAGATTTAGAGGGGACCTGAGGAGTAACTTTTCCTCACAGAGGGTGTGGAACGAGCTACCAGAGGAAGTGGTTGAGGCAGGTATATGAACAATGTTTAAAAGACACTTAGACAGATACACAGATAGGAAAGCTTTAGAGGGATACAGGCCAAATCGGACTAGTTTTAGGACAAGTTGTTTCAATGCTGTCTTACTGTGCCTCTCGGGTGAGGGAGGAGCTTAGAGGGCAATACCTGGGACGGGGAGGACTTGACTCTCCAGCTGCTCGATTTCCGACCACGTCCCTTGGCTGTGCGGGGTGCTGGGTTGGTTTAATCCCTGATCGGCATGGGGTGGGGACGGCCAGCTGAGGGTGAAGGATATGTGGCTGAGCTGTTGAGGGAGAAGTGGAGTGTGTACATCTGTGGCTTTTAAACACAGCTCTGGTCCACCTCCGCCTACTCCAGCCAGCCTGTGTGTCAGGTTGGTGTGTGTGTGTCTGACACTGTGTTTGTGTGTGTTCAACGTAAAATTTATGATTGGATTACATATACGTCACCACATGCAAACCTAAGATTCTTTTTTTGCGGGCTCACTCAGCCGTTCTATGGAACAGTAACTGTAAACAGGATCAGTGAGCAACAAACTGTGCAAATGCAAATATAAATAAATAGCAATAAACACCAAGAGCATGAAATAATGTAAAGGGTCCTGAAAGTGAGATCATTGGTTGTGGGAACATCTCAATAGATGTTCAAGAGCCCAATGGTTGAGGGTTGTAACTGATCCTGAACCTGGTGGAGCGAGTCCTGAGGCTCCTACCTGATGGCAGCAGCGAGAGAAGAGCACGGCCTGGGTGGCGAGGATCTTTGAAGATGGATGCTGCTTTCCTATGGCAACGTTTCAAGTAGATGGTTGGGAGGGTTTTACCCGTGATGTACTGGGCCGAAGTTCCTCAAACTGCGGAGGAAGTAGAGGTGCTTCTGTGCTTTATTTGCAATCACATAAATATGATTGCAAGGGAGGTTCCCTGAGACAGTGACACCCAGGAATTTATAGTTACTGACCCTCTCCGCGTCTGATCCTCCGATGAGTACTGGCTCATTGACCTCTGGTTTTTCTCTCTCCTGGAGTTTACACTCAGTTTTTCTCGTCTTGCTGACATTGAGTGTGTGTGCGTGTGCGTGTGTGAAGTATCTGTTTTTTGTCTCTGCGACACTGAAGTATCTGTCTTTGTGAAACGTGTGTGTGCGTGTGTGTGTGTCTGTGTTAACTGCATTTATCTTTGTCTCTGCGACACTGTGTGTATGTGAAGTATCTGTCTTTGTCTCTGTGACACGTTATGTGTGTGTCTGATAATTATGATAAACAGAAAAGAAGCCTCCCACCCTTCCCACCATCCCCACACACAGCAGCTTTCATGTTGGGATTGATTGGAATTGTATAATTGGCTGCCATGCAAACATGGTGGGGATGGGTCCATCGCTGTGTAACACCGGGGTACGGTACATGTGAGGATCGGTCTGTCACTGTGTAACACCGGGGTACGGTACCGGTGGGGACAGGTCTGTTGCTGTGTGACACCGGGGTACGGTACCAGTGAGGACAGGTCCGTCGCTGTGTAACACCGGGGTACGGTACCGGTGGGGACAGGTCTGTTGCTGTGTGACACCGGGGTACGGTACCAGTGAGGACAGGTCCGTCGCTGTGTAACACCGGGGTACGGTACCGGTGGGGACAGGTCCGTTGCTGTGTGACACCGGGGTACAGTACTGGTGGGGATGGGTCTGTCACTGTGTGACACTGGGGTACGGTACCAGTGAGGACAGGTCCGTCGCTGTGTAACACCGGGGTACGGTACCGGTGGGGACAGGTCCGTTGCTGTGTGACACCGGGGTACAGTACTGGTGGGGATGGGTCTGTCACTGTGTGACACTGGGGTACGGTACCGGTGGGGACAGGTCCGTTGCTGTGTGACACCGGGGTACAGTACTGGTGGGGATGGGTCTGTCACTGTGTGACACTGGGGTACGGTACCAGTGGGGACAGGTCCGTTGCTGTGTGACACCGGGGTACAGTACTGGTGGGGATGGGTCTGTCAGTATGTGACACTGGGGTACGGTACCAGTGGGGACGGGTCTGTCACTGTATAATACCGGGGTACGGTACCGGTGGGGACGGGTCCGTCACTGTGTAGCATCGGGGTACAGTACCGGTGGGGACGTGTCCGTCACTGTGTAACACTGGGGTACGGTACTGGTGGGTATACTCTCACTGTACAACACCGGGGTACGGTACTGGTAGGTATACTCTGTCACTGTGTAACTCTGGGGTACGGTACTGGTGGAGACGGGTCCGTCACTGTGTAACACCGGGGTACGGTACTGGTGGGTATACTTTGTGTGTAACTCCGGGGTACAGTACTGGTGGAGATGGGTCCGTCACTGTGTAACACCGGGGTACGGTACTGGTGGGTATACTGTGTCACTGTGTAACACCGGGGTACGATACTGGTGGGGATGGGTCCGTCACTGTGTAACACCGGGGTACGGTACTGGTGGGTATACTCTGTCACTGTTTAACACTGGGGTACGGTATTGGTGGGTATACTCTGTCACTGTGTAACACCGGGGTACGACACTGGTGGGAACGGGTCCGTCACTGTGTAACATTGGGGTACGGTACTGGTGGGTATACTCTATCACTGTGTAACACCGGGGTACGATACTGGTGGGGATGGGTCCGTCACTGTGTAACACCGGGGTACGGTACTGGTGGGTATACTCTGTCACTGTTTAACACCGGGGTACGGTATTGGTGGGTATACTCTGTCACTGTGTAACACCGGGGTACGGTACTGGTGGGTATACTCTGTCACTGTTTAACACCGGGGTACGGTATTGGTGGGTATACTCTGTCACTGTGTAACACCGGGGTACGATACTGGTGGGAACGGGTCCGTCACTGTGTAACATTGGGGTACGGTACTGGTGGGTATACTCTATCACTGTGTAACACCGGGGTACGGTACTGGTGGGTATACTCTGTCACTGTGTAACACCGGGGTACGATACTGGTGGGAATGGGTCCGTCACTGTGTAACTTTGGGGTACAGTACTGGTGGGTATACTCTGTCACTGTGTAGCACCGGGATACGGTGGTGGTCGTTTAATAATATGGGGAAAAAGACTGAAGTCATTGGAATCGGTTCATTATTGTCACGTGTACAACGCGGTGAAGATCTTGTCTTGCACACTGTTCATACCGATTAGATCATTACATGGAGCATTGGGGTAGAACAAGGTAAAATAATAACAGGATGCAGAATAGAGTGTCACAGTTACAGAGAAAGTGCAGTGCAGGTAGACAATAAGGTATGCAATCAGAATGATGGAGATTGTGAGGTCAAGAGTCCATCACATCGAACTAGGGACCTCTCAGTTGCAGAGTAGAAATCTATCCTTCAGCTTGGTGGGACTTAGTTTTAGTCTTTTGTATCTCACGTTGGATGGGAGAGGGGAGAAGAGTAAATCTCCAGGATGGTGAGATCTTTGATTCTGCTGGCCATTTACTGAATCAGCAGGAGGTGCAGACAGTTGTCTACAATGCATCCTGCTGAGACTCACAGCCTAGTAATCCAAACACAATGCACTGCTTCCCAGTTGGAGTGGTGATATTCCCCCCCCCCTCTCATGACTCAGCCCACTGGCTGGTAGTTGCCTCACCCTCCCATCACCCAGGCTGATGTCTGGAAGTCACATCCCTCCCCCTTCCCCCCTCTCCCCCATCTCTTCTCCCCCTCCCCCAAAGCACCGAATCTCTTTCCCCTCCCTCTCCCTCTCAGGCACAACAAGCTGCACCAACCAGCGCCTCACCTATTAAACCCTTTAGTCTAATCACAGAGTAATTTACAATGACCAGTTAATCCACTTGGACAGTTGGAGGAAACCCACCCGCTCACGGGGATACTGCACAAACTTTCTTGCAGTGGACGGCAGAATTGAACTCCGACTCTGATGCTCCAAGCATCCATACCATCGCACTAACCACGACACTATGCTGGCGACCCAGTGTCCTCTCATGCAGAATCTTCCTACCCTGGGTGGGGGGAGAAGGGGAGGAAATAAATTTTCTGGCTGTCCACACTATCGTTGTAGCTCGTAGTTTTGTATTCTGTGTGCTGTCTGTATCTACGTGCCTGTGATGCAGCAAGTAAGTATGTCTGGTTCCTGTACCTCACCATCCTTGTGAACGTAACAATAAACTTGGCTTGACTTGCCCACATCCAGAATTCTTCTGCCCCTCAGCTTCTCAATGGTCTATACTCAGTGGGCACTTTACTGGGTACCTGCTGTACCTAATAACTGGGTGGCTGGGCAGAGATGCGTCCCTACCAAAGGAGGT
Organism: Hypanus sabinus; assembly: GCF_030144855.1. Classification (NCBI taxonomy): domain Eukaryota; kingdom Metazoa; phylum Chordata; class Chondrichthyes; order Myliobatiformes; family Dasyatidae; genus Hypanus; species Hypanus sabinus. Next base: position 200,468 of record NW_026778934.1, read on the forward strand.
GTAAAGTGCTCCTTCCCTCCGCTAGCCTGCAGGTCACCCTTGGTCAAGGTGTAGTACCTGCTCAGCCCCTTGATCAGGGTCACGTGAAACCATGGGAGCAGGCTGGTCGTATGAGCAGCCGGTGCTTATCACAAGTCCTGGTTATGCGACCGCTGACACCAGGCAGACAATCTCTGAAAAGAGAGTATTGATAATGGCCTGTCTGGTAAAGACACTGCCCAGAAGGTGGCAATGGCAAGCCACTTGTGTAGAAAAAGCAGTCATGGTGATGGAAAGACCAAGATCGCCTGCACCATAGGACACGGCACATAATGAACCTAATACCTGATAATGTGGCCTCTGAGCGTATGTTTGTGAGAGATGGAGAGTACACGACAGGCTCTTCCAGCCTGTTAAGCTGCGCTGCCTGAAAACCCACCTATTTAACTCCGGCCTAATCAAAGGATGGTTAACCTAACAGCCTACCACATCTTTGGACTGTGGGAAGTAGTGGAAACAGCTGCCCTTCTGAATCACCTTGTTGCCAGATGCTGCTGTCAGAGGGGAAGATGGGGGTTTTGGGGGGGGGGGGGGTTGGTGAGGGGGTTTGACCAATGAGTGCAGGCTTCTCTCCGTTTCCTCATGCCAGTAGTGGAGTTATCCAGCGAGGGAGCAGAATCTTTTACCCTCTGAGACACAGCCCACCCCCTCAGCAGCAGATCCCACTGAATAGCCGGCTGCCCATATTCTTTCCCCCACCCCTCACCTACACACACTAGGGGAGGGACACGTGTACTCAAGCAACCATGACCCACACAGACGTGTACTCACGCACGCACTCACGCAGACACACGTGCTCACTCTCACAGCCGTGACACTCGTAAGCATTTACACAGTCACGAGGTGTTGGGTGTTAGGTCTGCGGGGCTTTGTGGCAGAGGATCCACCTCCTGCACTCCACTGGAAGCTTCCCAGTCGGAGAGTTGCCCCCGCCCCAGGCCTCATGCTGATGGTGGAGACATCACATTGTTACAGCTCCTCCTGGACATCTTGTTCCTGCCGGCTGTGCCGTCTTTCCACTCGAATCCAGTTTTCCTGTGTTTGGCCCCTACCCCTCCTCACCCTCTCCACGTTACCTCTGCAAATGTGGGCGCTGTGGCACGATGCTGTTACATCTCTGAGCATTTCGGGGTTCAATTCCGGCATCGCCAGTAAGCAGTAAGTTTTTGCCTTGAATAGTTTCAGCTTCCTTCAGGGGTTCCGGTTTCCTCCCACAGTTCAAAGACCTACGGGTAGGTTAGGTGGCCATTGTAAATTGTCCCATGATTAGGTTAGGGTTAATTGGGGTTGTCGGGGGTTGCTGGAATGGTGCAGTTGTAATTGTAACTGTACCTGCCTCAACCACCATCACCTCCACACCCTCTCTGTGTGAAAGCCTCACCCCTCGGGTTGACTTTAAATCTTTTCTGTTTCGCCTTTGATCAAACACTCCTAGTTCGAGACTCCTCTACCCTGGTTGTCATAGAGAAAGAAGTACAGCACAGAAACAGGCCTTTCGGCCCATCTAGTCCATGCCTAAACCATTTAAACTGCCGACTCCCATCAGCCTGCACTGGGAACATAGCCCTCCATCCATGTAGCGAGCCAAACTTCTCTTCAGCCGGCCCGTCCCCACTGGTACCATACACCACTTAAATTGATAGATTTGTTAAGGCGCACGGTGAGTTCAAGACCACGAAGTAATGTTGCAACTCTATAAAACTCTGTTTAGACCACACATGAGGTGTTGTATTGAGTTCTGGTCGCCTCATTATCAGGATGGGATTGGAAGCGTTAGAGAGGGTTTACTGGGATGCTGCTGGGATTAGAGAGTGTGTCTTAATGAGGATTGGTTGAGTGCGCTAGTGCTCTGACCTGACAGGTGTACAAGACGATAAGAGGCATAGATCGAGTGGACAGCCAGAAACTTTTCCCTGGGGTAGAAATGGCTAATAACAGAGGACATCTGTTTCAGGCGATTGGAGGAAAATATTGGGGGAGGGGGTGTTAGATGTAACACCCTACACGGAGGGTGGAATGTGCTGCCAGAGGTGCTGACAGAAGCAGGTAAATTAGGGACATTTAAGAGACTCTTAGATAGGCACATGGATGAGAGAAAAGTGGAGGGGTGTGTGGGAGGGGAGGGTTATATTGTAGGTTAGAGTGTCAGCATGATATTGTGGGCCGAAGAGTCTGTACTTAGATGCAGTGTTGTGTGAGTCAGCCATCTGGCCTGTCAGCCTTCTCTCTACATTCATTAAGACCATGGCTAATCTGGCCACGGACTCAGCTCCACCTCCCTACTTTTTCTCCTTAACCCTTAGATCCCTTGCTCTGCAAAATTCAAACTAACTGTGTCTTCAGTGTATTTAATGAGCTAGCCTCTGCTGCTTCCCAGGGGAGAAAATTCCACAGACTCACTACTCTCTGGGGGGAAAAAAGCAGTTTCTCCTCATCTCCATTCTAAATCTATTGTTTCCCCCGGCTTTCTCTGCCGTCAGAGTTCTAAAGAGTCCACAAACACTAAATCTCGGTTTGTCTTCAGCACAATTTATTTACAGTCAGTGCCCACTTTATTAGGTACACCTGCTCATTAATGCCAGTACCTAATCAGCCAATCAGGTGGTAGCAAATCAATGCGTAAAAGCACACAGACGTGTCGAGAGGTTCGGTGGTTGTTCAGAGCGACCATTGGAAGGGGCAAGAAATGTGACCGAAGTGACTTTGATTGTGGAATGACTGTTGGTGCCAGATGGGGTGGTTTGAGTATCTCAGAAGCTGGGATTTTCGCACACAGCAGTCTCAAGAGTAGAGGTTCACAATCTGGGGTCCACAGACTCCTCGGTTAATGGTAAGGCTCTGTGGCCTGAAGAAGGTTGGGAACCCCTGCTCTGGCGTTTACAGAGAATGGCGTGGAAAACAGACTAAAGACCATCCAGTGAGCGGCAGTGCTGTGGGCGAAAGCGCCTTGTTAATGGGAAAGGCCAGAGGAGAAAGGTGACAGTAACTCAAATAACCACACGTTACAACCGTGGTGTGCAGGAGAGCGTCTCCAGATGCACAACACGTCGAAGCTTGCCGTGGATGGGCTACAGCAGCAGAAGACCACGAACACATAATCAGTGGCCTCTTCATAACGTGGCCAGTGATTTTACAGTGAAATGCGAGGAATGTGCTGGGGCAGCCCAGCCTCCTGAGCTGATATAGCATGCCCACAGCTTACTAAACCCTATAAAGCCTGCGTCTTTTGGACGTGAGGGGAAGCCAGAGCATCCAGGGAAACCCACGCGACCGAGGGGAACATGTCCAAGTTCCTCATGGATGGCATTTGGAATGAAACTCCAGTCGGTGACCACGGGCATTGTGCGTAACCATGATGCCCAGGTTTAGGAGGCCAACAGCCAAGTGCTGGGAGATACAGCCAGCATAGGGGTAGGGGGCTGAATTGCCTGCTTCCGCGCTGGTGGACTCGCTGGCCCCTCCCTTGCCTCTGCGGGAGGGGCTCCCAGTTACAGTCAAAACAAGCGGGCTTCTCCACCCGCTAGCACCAATCCTGTCCATCCCAAACACCGCAGGACAGTGCGGCGTGTCCGAAGCCCGAGCGGCTTGGCACAGGGTGAGTTTAAATAACGGGAGCTCTGGTCCCCGGGCTTCGCTTGGCTGGGTGCAGAGGAGGTGCAGGCAGCGGGAAGAAAGCAGTTGGGGAGGGTGTGGGAAACAGGCGTCCCAGTTTGGGAGAAGAACCTCGTGGCTGTCTTGGCCTGTGCTGATGTACAGGCTCCACCCAAGCGGGTTTGGACACTGTTCCTCTGCCGTCGGCGGCAGGCTGTGCTATTCTAAGCTGACTGCTGCTGTGGCTCACCCTTCCTTTCTGTATGTAGCAGCAAGAGAGAGATTTCTGTGTGTGTGTGTGAGACAGACAGATATTGAGAGGGAGAGAGAGCATCTGTACAAGTGGGGGGGGTTGGGAACACCTCTGTGTGGCTGAGACATGCTGTGTGTGCACGAGTGTGTGTTTTGGGAGATCTTTGTGTGGGAAAAGTGGTCTATGTTTGGGCGATGTACTTTGGGAGACGTACTATGTGTGAGTGGGGGTGGGAATGCTTTGTGGGGGGAGTGTGTTTCGGAGATGAGCTGTGGGTGCATCTGGGTGATGTGCTCTGTGTGTGTGTGATGTGCTCAATGTCTGAGGGACATCGTATGTGTGTGTGTATCTGAAAGGCAGTCTGTGTGTGTGTGGGAGAAAGAGAGATGTTCCCTTTGCTACTTTAAGTGTTTGGGAGATGATCTGTGTGTGTATTTGTTTGAGGGACATTCTCTGTGTCTGGGAGATGTGCTCTGTGTGTCTGAAAGACGTTCTCTGTGTGGGAGGTGATCTGTGTGTCTGGGCGATGTGTGTATTTGATTGAGGGATATTGTATGTGTGTCTGGGAGACTATGGTGTGTGTGTCTGTAGTGTTATTGATCTATGCGTGGGTGTGTATGTACCTGGTCGATGTATGTGTATGTTTGTCTTATTGCGTGTGTGTATGTTTGTCTTGGGCATTGCATGTGTGTCTGGGAGACAGGCTGTGTATTTTTCTGAGGGGAGGTATGTGTGTGTGGAACATTCTGTGAGTGTGACTAGGACATGTGTGTGTGCATGAGGCTTACACGTTCTCTGTCTCTGGGAGAGGGAGAGGGAGGAAGAGAGAGAAAGGTTGTTTGTCAGAGGGATCAGGACACGTCCAATTTCAGGAAAGCCACTCTTCATAGACCTGCCCCCACCCTTCACACTGTGCCTCCGGCCTACGTGTAAACAGCACTAAATGTGTTGGAGTAACCGTCGGCTTGCGTGCAGGGAGGAACAGCAGCCTGAGGCAGTGAGGAGTTGTTTCATTACGGTGCACCTCTCGACTGTGGGCTGAGGGCAGTTGCCCACCTGCCCTCCACGGTGGGGTGTGTTGAGCAAAGCCAGAGGCTCAGTTCTATCTGGGAAGGTGGAGGTGTGGGTGCTGGGGTGAGCGCAGTGCAGGTAAACGGGCTGTTCAACTGCGACAGCACTGACAGCCCCTCAGCACCCACGGGTGTGCAGACCGCAGGCCGTGCAAACCAGTGTTGGTGAGACTGATTCCATTTTGGCAGCTCGGTGCACGGAGCCCAGGGTGATGGTTTCTTGAGCCGCCCTTCCCCCACCCCCCATCTCTGCTGGCATGCCGGGGCATCACGCAGTCCTGGGTGCTGCTCAGCTGTCCTACCTTCCACTGGCAAAAGTGGTGGTGTTATCCTGTCAACTATCCCCCTCCCCCTCCCCTCCCTTCCTCCCCCTCTCCCCTCTTCATCTCCTCCCCCTCCCCTCCTCCTTCCTGCCCCCTCTTTCTCCTCCAACTCCCCAACTCCCCCCCTCCCCTCTCCTTCCCCTGCACTCCCCTCTCTCCCTCTCCCTGTGCTCTACTCTCTCTGCCAGTCACTGCCCTGGCCTGTATCCAGGGTAGTGAAGCCAGGCAGGGTGTTTCTCAATGCGAAGGAGTGGGTGGGCCTGGCTGCTGAGAATGGAAGGAGGGGAGACACAGACCTTGTGCAGTGACCACTACCACCCTCCCCACTTTCTGTGACGCCGGGACTGCTCAGAGAGCTGTTAGTTGCTAATGAGCCCTGTTACTGGTGTGGGAAACACGGCAGGCACATTTCGCACTGCGAGAGCTCGCTAACAGCAACAGAAATGGTGTTTTTTTTCCTTTTGAGTAATTTCTTGTTTTTGTTTTAAATCACTCTGAATTCCCCACGCAGAGACAGCTGTGGTCCCTGGTGCTGTGTGTGTGTGTGTGTGTGTGTTAATGTGTGTGAGTATACCTGTGAACGCTTGTGTGTGAACCCATGAACGCATGTGAGTGAGCATACTTCTGAGCTCGTGTCTGTGTGCGTGCGTGTGTGTGTGAGTGTGCGTGTGTGTGTGTGTATCTTGTGTGTGTGTGTGTGTGTGTGTGCGCGTGTGTCTGCATGTGCGTGAGTGCGTGTGTCTGTGTGTGTGCGCGTGTCTGTGTGCGTGTGTGTGAGTGTGTGTGTGTGCGTGTTAATGTGTGAGTATAATTGTGAACGCTTGTGTGTGTACCCGTGAACGCATGTGAGTGAGCATACTTCTGAGCTCGTGTGTGTGAGTGTGCGCGCGTGTGTGTGTGTCTGTGTGTGAGTGCGTGTGTGTGCGTTTGTCTGTGTGCGTGCATGTGTGTGCGTGTGAGTGCGTGTGTGTGCGTGTGTCTGTGTGCGTGCGTGTGTGTGTGTGCGTGTGTGTGTGTGTCCGTGTCCGTCTGTGTGTCTGCAGGCACCTAATGCTTCCCAGTGCTTGGCTCGGTGGGTAAGTCGGCTGTGAATTCTACCCCACTCCCTGGGTGGGGGCTGGAACCCGAGGGAGAGCAGAGGCAGGAACGAGAGGGGGATAAGCCGCGGTCCGCGGGCCTGTTTCCGAGCCGGGCTGCCTGAGCTGGAACTCCCCCACTTCCTGCACAATATAAATCGGCTGCAGGCGAGTGGGGTGGGTGGTGGGAGGATGTCACACCAACGTCACCTCACACCTGATAGCACCACCCCCGACACTGAGCAACTGGGGCAACCCCTCGGGAGGGCAGTGTCCCCTTGCAGATGACACAGTGCTGTTCTCCAGAGTCCCCACCAGCGCGATGAGACTCTGGTCACTTGCCAAATGGCAGAGGAGGTGGGAGGAGAAAAGAAATCCTTCAACCAGTTCCGCCCTGCCTGTCCTCCTTGACAAACAAGCTGGCTTGGTCTGCAGCCAAGCCTCAGAGACAGACCTCCTCCCTCCCTCCCTCCCTCCCTCTCTCTCTCGCTGGGTCAGGCTTGTCAGCGTCTCTCACCAAACCCTCGGTCCTTTCGCTTGGTTTGTTGGGGTGGGGAGAAGAGGTTTTCCAGTCTGGCTCATGCAATTTAAATTTTTTTTTGTCCTAGAAAACTTCGAAAGCAGTTTGGCAGCTGCTTTTTGAGGGGTGCCCTGGCTGTGCAGTGGGGAGGGCCTGTAGTTCCCGTCCCTCCCTCTCCACTGACTAGCCCCTCAGCTCCTCGAGTTGTGAGGGGGGAGGAGACAGGAAACTGACGTTTGCCTTGGCAGGGAAAGAAGACAAACGCCTAACGTTTTTACACGCACACTGTGCGTGCGGTGGTCCGCGTCCCACTGCCTGGGCAGAGAGCGCAGAGAAAGAATCCTCCCCACCTTACAGCAGGAGGGTCGTATCTCCCGCCTCCCCTCCCCCCAGCTACAGACCCCGAGATGGGGAGGTGAGAATCGATGGGGTTTCGATACCTTGTCTTCGATCGGCCAGCCCCAATGTCACATGGCATGAAAGCAAGCCCTTCAGCCCAACTGGTCCCTGCCTACCGACTGACCTGTTTACCTGATGAGATATTCCCCTTTGCTCCATATCCCTCTAAAACTCGAAAGACTCAAGCACGTTTATTATCAAAAGTCCTATGCAGTATACCACCCTGAGATTGGTCTTCCCACACAGACAGCCATGAAACAAAGGAAACCACGGAACCCATTCAAAGGAAAACATCAAACCCCTCCAACGCACAAAGAAGAAACAAATTGCGCAAGTGGCAAGAGAAAGAGTGAAAAACACAGATCATAAATGTTTAGAGAGATGTGGGCCAATGGGACTTGCTCAGGTAGACACAACGAGCTGCCCAAGGAAGTGGTGGAGGTGGGTACAGTTACACTGTTTCATAGACACTTGGACAGGTACAGGGATAGGAAAGATTTAGTCTAATCTTTCCCTATTCGTTTACCTGTCTGAAACCCACCTCGACTGCTTCCTTTGGCAGCTCGGTCCATATACGGAGTACCCTCTGGGTGAAAAAGTTGCCCCTTTAGTTCTTTCCCCAATACCCTGGGAAGGTGAGGTGGTGGGGTGCAGATACGACTCTACTAGAGGGGGCATAAGGGGCTCCTTCCTTTTGCTATCCTGCAGGTCACCCTTGGGCAAGGTGTAGACCCTCTGATCAGGGTCACATGAAGCCGTGGGAGCTGGCGGTGGACGGTCATATGAGCAGCCGGTGCAGATCACAAGTCCTGCTTCGGCGACCACCGACGCCAGGCAGACAATCTTTGAAGAGTATTGAGAATTGCTGGAGTCACCTGTCTTGTAGACACTGCCCCAGCAGAAAAAGCTGCCAAGAGCAATCGTGGTCATGGAAAGTCTGTGATCACCTACGTCATATGACGTCATAATGAACAAACAAACCCTAAGGGAAAAGACTTGTGGTTTTATAAACCTCTATAAGTTCACTCCTCGGTCTTATAACTCAAGCCCTCCAAATTTCAAAGTTAGCTTTATTTATGAATATGTTACTATACACTGTCCTTGAGATTAATTTTCTTGCAGACTTTACGGGAAAATATAACAGAATTTACGAGAAACTATAGATGAACGGACGAAGCCTAACAAACACCCAACGTGCAAAAGACAGATTGTGCAAATTTTAAAAAACCAAAACGGAGAACAAGAGCTGTGAAGAGTCCTTGAAAGGGAGTCTGTAGGTCGAAGAATCAGTGGTGGATGAAGTTACCCAGAGCAGTTCAGGAACCTGATGGTTGTAGGGTAATCACCGTCCCTGAAGCTGGGGGCACCACGGTAGCTTAGTGGTTTACCTGGCATTATTACAGCTCGGGGCATCCTGGAGTTCAGAGTTCAATTCTGGCACTGTCTCCCTGTGACCGAGGATTTCCTCCGGGTGCTCCGGTTTCCTCCCACTGTACCGTTTAGTAGGTTAGTTGATCATTGTATAATGTCCTGTGATTTGGCTAGGGTTAAATAGGAGTGTGGTTGGCTGGCACAGTGGCTTAGTGGTGTGGGAGTTGAGGCTTCCGTATCTCCTGCCCAGTAGTAATACTGAGAAGAGTTCGTGGCCTGGATGATGGGTGTGTGTGTGTGGGCTGGGGGGGAGGGGGGCTTCCTTTGATATTGGATTCTGCTTCCTTGTGACGCTCCGTGTACTCCGTGGTAGGGAGGGCTTTGCCTGTGATGTCCACCATCTTTCCTGGTAACATCCTGGTGGATCTTTCCTGCCCCCTGTCCAGCTTAATGGTACTCCCAGGTGCGGTCTTACTGACGTCTCGTACACCTGTAACGTGACGTCCAAACTCCTGTTCTGCAGTCGAGTCTCCGTAGTGCTCAACTCCTAAACGTGGCAGATCCTAACAATGAGAACACTTTAATATTTGGCTTTGTGCGTGCGAGAGATGTGTGCTTTCCGAGGGTGGGGAGACCTTTATTGTGCTTTCTTGCGCCCCCTCCCAATCTAACATTATTTCAAAGGTTCAATTTAATGTCAGAGAAATGTATACAATACACATCCTGAAATGCTTTTTCTTTGCAAAACATCCACAAAAACAGAGAAGTGCCCCAAAGAATGAACGACAGTTAAACGTGAGAACCCCAAAGCACCCCCCCCCCCCCGGGCATAGGCAGCGGTGAGCAACAATTCCCCCCTCCCCACCAGCAAAACAAAAAGCGCACCTGCCACCGAGTACAAGCGTCAGCTAAGCAATAGCAAAGACACGGACCTTGCAGTTACCCCAAAGGCTGTCACAATTCATCCGGCATTCAGCAACCCACAGGTTCTCTCCCTTCCTAATAAGGGAGAGGGGGGTGTCCCCCATTTTCACAGTGAGCGGGAGACATAACGACAACCCACTGGTTTATGATGTTAAAAAGCCTGTTTGGTCACTTTATACGAGCTCTGTTCCGGAAGATCGCAAAGATCTTGGGTTCAGGCCTACAGCAAGAGATTATACCGGCCTCTCTGACGACACACGGGTCTCCTGCCGTGACACCGACCCTCGACCTGCCTGTCTCGAGCCCCGAGATTGGGCTTCCAAAGACTAGGCCGCCTCTCAGGATGTCCCCTTGTCATGCCGAACAATGGCCAGTCATGGAGCCCTGAGAACGGGTCCCATTCCCGCAAAGAACCAAAGCCAGCGTGTAACTCCAGCTCAGGGTCTTCCAAAGAACCCTGAAAGGGAAAAAGAGTTATTAAAGATGGAAGTAGAGCTGTTTTCGAAGATGCAAGCAAAGGAGTCGCCGTTTAGTTCTATCTTAACTCTGCCTAGACCAAGACCAGAACTAGAGGTCATTGTTTCAGGGTGAAAGGGGGTTATGAGGAGGACCATCCTTAGTCAGAGTGTGGAAGTGATGGATGCAGATTGGACTGTAGCATTTAAGAGAAATTTGGACAGGTATGTGGATGGCAGGGGTACAGAGGGCCGTGGTCCAGATGGGACGAATGGCCCATTTCTGTGCTGTAGTATTCTATGACACTTCTATTCTGCAAGCAAAATTGGGTGAAAAACTGAACTCTAAATGCTGTTCTCTGTCCTCAGGTACTCTCGCTCCCGTGGGCCTGCTGGTTCACAGAAGGCCACAACAGAGAGAGAAGGTAGATCAGAAAGAATCGGTAAGTGATGCAATCCTTCTGATGTTTGGGCTGAACAACAACCGAATCTCTTGACCATGTCTGCATGCTTTTACACATCGAGTTATTCATTCTGTCCACTGTACTTACCGACACTAAGTGGCTTCTCCCCTCCCCCTGTACCTAATGAAGTGGCCACTGATTGTGTGTTCATGGTCTTCTGCTGCTGTGGCCCATCCACTTCAAGCTTCAACCTGTTGTGCATTCAGAGACGCTTTTCCGCACACCATTGTTGCAACGTGTGGTCATTTGAGTTACTCTCACCTTCCTGTCAGCTCGAACCAGTCTGGCCATTCCCCTCTGACCTCTCTCACCAACAAACCATTTCTGCCCACAGAACTGCCACTCGGTGGATGTCTTTTGTTTCTCGCACCATTCTCTGTAAACTCTATAGACTGCTGTGCACAAAAATCCCAGGAGATCAGCAGTTGCTGAAATACTCAAATCACCCTATCTGGCACCAACAATCATTCCACAGTCAAAGCCACTTAGATCACATTTCTTCCCCAATCTGATGTTTGACCTGAACAACAACTGAACCTCTTGACCATGTCTGCATGCTTTTATGCAATTAAGTTGCTGCCACGTGATTAGCTGATTAGTTATTTGCATTAATGAGCAGGTGCACAAGAGTAGCTATAAAGTGGTCACTCTGTGTATATACAGGCCCTCCTGTGTTTACCACAGTGTCTCTCTCCCGAGTGCCTTTCCTGGGTCGAACTGTTTGTAAATCCGAAACCTAGCTTCCTAGCGATAAGCTTGAACAACAGCTTTGGTGTTTGCTTTGCACCCGTGTCTTTGTATCAGGTGAGAGGGTGGAGGTTTCAGCTTGATCTGAGGAGATTAAAAGTAAATTGATAAATTGGTTTATTATTGTCACGTACTGAGGCACAGTGAAAAGCTTGTCTCGCAGACGGTTCATACAGATCAGATAGTTACACAGTGCTTTGAGGTAGAACAAGGTAAAACAATAACAGAATGAAGCATAAAGAGTCACAGTTACAGAGAAAGTGCAGTGCAGATGGGTAATAAGGTGCAAGGTTGATCGTGAAATCAAGAGTCCCTTCTTATCGTACTAGGGGACTACATAGTCTGTTAACAATGGGGTAGAAGCCTAGTGGGACATGTTTTCAGTCTTGTATCTTCTGCCCAGTGGGAGGGGGGAGAGGAGGGAATGTCTGAGGCGGGTGGGGTTTTTGATTCAGCTGGCTGATTTACCGAGACAGCGGGAAGTGCAGACAGAGTCCGCGGAGGGGAGGCTGGTTTCCGCGATGTGCTGAGCTGTGTCCACCACTCTCTGCGGATCCTTGCAGTCACGGGCATAGCAGTTGCCGTGCCAGGTGGCGATCCATTTGGATAAGATGCTTTCTGTGGTGCATTGATAAAGATAGCTAAGGGTGGATGGATCCTTACCTGAGGAGACATGCTGAAATTCTTCAGCTTCCTACAGAAGTAGAGGCACTGGTGAGTTTCTCGGTCCATTGTCTCCACGTGGTAGGACCAGGACAGACTGCTGGTGATGTTCACTCCTGGGAACTCGAAGCTCGCGACCTCAGCACTGTTGATGTAGACAGGAGCATGTGTACCATCCTCCCTTCCCGAAGTCAGCAACCAGCTCTGTGAGGGAACAGTTGTGTTTGTGACACCATGTTCTGAAGCTCTCAATCTCCTCCCTGTACTAATTGAGATATAGCCCACCACGGCGGGGTCATCTGCAAACTTGTAGATGGAGTAAGAAGAACCTGGCCACGCAGTCCTGAGTGTACGGGGACTAGGGGAGGGGGCTGAGCATGCAGTCTTGTGGAGCACTGGTGTTAAGAATAATCACAGTGGAGGTATTGCTGGCTGTCATTAACAATTGTGGTCTGTCGGTCAGGAAGTTGAGGATCCACTTGCAGAGGGAGTGTTGGTTCCCAGGCCTTCGAGTTTGGAAATGAGTTGGCTTAGAATTACAGTATTAAGGGCGGAGCTTGAATTGATAAACGGTAGTCCTACCTAGGTGTCAACCCTGCTCAGGTGCTCCTGGTATGAGCTTTGGGCCAGGAACTGTTCCACGAAGCCAACGGAAAGGCAGGCAAAGCAGAGGCCCACACTGGTGATTTGCAGAAAGTGAGAGGGGTCCAAAGAGAATCTTTGGTGCGGGGTCTCGAACTGAAACGTCAACACTTTCTCCCCCTTTGCCCCCCAGCCCCACCCACAAGTCCTGCTCGGCCTACCAACAATTGGTTTTATTAACTTAGAGGTACAACACAGAACAGGCCCTTTTGGTCCAACAAGCCACCCTGTCCAGCAACCCACCTATTTAACCCTAGCCTAATCACGGGACACTTTACAATGATCATAGTTCAAAGTACATTTATTATCAACATTATACAATCTTGAGGATCATCTCCTAGCAGGCAGCCATGAAACAAAGAAACCTGAAAGAACCCATTAAAAAGAAGACCGTCAAATACCCACTGTGCAGAGAGAAAATAAACACCAATCATGCAAGCAGCAAACGTGAGCAAGTAGCGTTCTGAACTGGAGTCCACAAAGAGAGACCCTTAGTTCAGCGCAGAGCTGAGCAGCGGGCTGAAATAGGCGGCCCTTGCTTCAGGCCCCGACACCCTGACCATTGCAATCTGGCCTGGGGCATGAATCGGCAACCAGACATTGGGTTCAGTTGCCTCCATATACTCTGGGGCCTGGAGCCCACCGCCTCGATACAGTCTGTACCCGACCTTTCCGGTTCAGCCCAGCACTTAAATCGTCGTCCGAACATCAGGTTCTGTTGCTTCTTTGGTCTGTGGGAGGAGACCAGAGCACCCGGAGGAAATGCCCCGCGCCCATGGGATGGACGTGCAAACTCCTTACAGACAGCGGCTGTAACTGCCTCATCACCATGCAGCGGTGAGGTAGCCGCTAGTGGTGGGTGGGCTCAGGACACTACCCTGGGGTGCGCCTACAGGGACATCCTGTGGCTGATTGACTTTCGGTCACCGCAGCGGCCCTCCTTTGTGCTGGGAACAATTCCAGCCAGCCGGTTCCCATCACCCCCGTTTAGATCAGGGCCCTGTCATACCCGACTGGATCTAATGTCATTCCTGTGATATTTTGCTTTTGATTTTGTAGAGGTGTGTGTTCTGTTGTATTCATCGAAATTCACAGACAGGCAGTTCGGCCCACTGAGTCTACCCTTCCCTCGGAGAGAAAAATTCCCCCTCAGGTCCCCTCTCCACCCCTCACCCTAAAGCCATGCTCCCTGGGTTTGGCCACCTCTGCCACGGGGTAATTCTCCCTGTCTCTACCCCTTGTCCTTCTGTCCACCACTAACAGGTCCCCCCTCAGCCTCGCCCACTCCAGGGAGAACAGACCCAGCCTCTCTGGTCTCTCCTCGCAACTGAAACATCCTGGGGAATCTCCTCCATACCCTGTCCAGTGCAGTCACCCCTTCCTATAGTGGGGTGACCAGTACTCCTGCTGTGGGCTGACCAATGCTTTATAAAGTCGTACCATCACCTCCCTGCTCTTGTATTTGCTGTCCCGGGTAATGAAGGATCATGTCCTGTGTCTTCTTCATTGTATATGTCCAGAATTAGGCCGATCGGCCCATCGAGTCTGCTCCACTCTCTCATCGTGGCTGATTTATTATCCCTCTCCGTCCCATTCTCCTGCCTTCTCGCTGTAACCTTTGACACACTTACTAATAACGAACCTATCAACCTCTGCTTTAAATATACCCACTGACTTGGCCTCTACAGCCGTCTGTGGCATTGAATTCCACAGATTCACCGCCCTCCGGCTAACGTGATTCCTCCTTATCATTGCTCTAAAGGAGACGTCCTTGTACTCTGAGGCTGTACCCTCTGGTCTTTGACTCCCCCACGATAGGAAACATCCTCCTCACGTCCACTCTACCTAGGCCTTACAATATTTGGTAGGTTTCAATGAGATTTCCCCCCCCCCCCGCCACCATTCCTCTAAACTTCAGCAAGTACTGGGCCTGGTTGTTACCAGAACCTCCTTGCCCTGGCGAGTGCAGGCAAGTATCCTGTTTGCTTTTCTATGCCATGTTGTGTACCTGTGCTGTGTGCGAGAGTGTGTGTGTGTGTTTGTTTTGTAAGAGATTTGCGTTAGTGGCCCACTGGAGACATTCATCTGATCTGAGTCACAGGGAATAAGGTTCCGTCTTGGCTGCTGTTGCTGGCTGATGCATAATTGGCCTGTGACGAGGGAGAAGCGTTGCGTTTATTTTTTTTCTTCTCACCGGAAGGGGCTTTTACAACCTCAGTGCTTCTGGTGAAGCATTCTCAGCTGAGGCAGGATCACGCCGGCTTGTTGTGAGGAGAAAGCGCTGCGCTGGCATCCGAGGGCAGAGTGGAGCAGCGGGTTCAATCCCGACCTCTGCCATCCGACGCCTGTGGAGTTGTGCAGGGTCGGTGGGTTAATTGCCCTCTGAATAACTGGGGAAAAGCAGGGAAGTTCAGCAGGGCAATGGGATTGCTCTGTGGGCAGAACAGCGTGTCACATCATGAGTTTGGAATTCCGACGCGTGCGCGGGTGTGCATGTGTGTGTTGTCTCATTTGCACATTCACCCTGTGGCCTTGTGGATTTCTCCTGATCACTCCGCATCCCTCCCAAGTTCCGACATGCGCTTCTCTCCCCCCCCCCACCACCAATATCTGGGTGGGGTTGGGGGAGTTTGACACAGTAACATGGGAAAGGGGCCGGGGGGGAGTGTGAGGAATGGGTAGAATGCTGGTCAGGGCAGACTCAATGGGCTGAGGGGCCAGCTTCTGTGTTCTCTGACTCTTTGACGATCTGCGACGGGGCCCGTGTGAGACATCGCCGCTATTCCCTGGACTGATCATCATCAGAATCAGTTTTAATATCGGTAGCTTATGTTGTGAAATTGGTTTTGTAACTGGAGTGCAATGCAAAGCATGATAAAAATTTACAAATCTGCATAGACACACTCACACTCGCACTTGCACACGGACACACTTATTGTAATTTGTAATATATTTATAAAAAGCATAATTTTTTCAAATAGTGAGGTAGTGCTCGTGGGTTCAATGTCTGTTCAGAAATCTGGTGACGGAGGGGAAGAATCTGTTGCTGAATCGTTGAGTGCATTACCCTCCGGCTTCTGTACCTTCTCCCGCTGGTAGCGATGAGAAGAGGGCGTGTCCCGGGTGGTGAAGGATGCCGCCTTCTTGTGGAGATCTCCTTGAACAGTGGGGAAGGTTGTGTACGTGGCAGGGCGGGCCGAGTCTGCGAGTCAGTCTCCTGCGACCCTGTGCATTGGAGCGACAATTCCAGACGCCGATAGAGGGCTCTGCACTGTACGTCTGCAGAAATTTGCTTGGGTCTTTAGTGCCATACTGAATCACAGGCGTGCCTTCCTTGTGACTGCATCGATGCACTGGGCCCAGGAGAGATCCCGCCCAGGAACTTGAGGCCGCTCACCCCAGGATCAGAGTCCTTTGCGTCCTTACTGATGGTAGTGATGGGGGGGGGTGGATTGTGCCTCTGGTAGCGCAGGAGACTGAGGGCAGATAGGTTGATGTGGTAGAGGAGAGGAATTAACGGTGCTCCATTAGAGCAGCTGGAACACAGGCAGCTCCTTGGCGAAGAGCTCGCCCATTCTGCGCTTGGTCTCCCTTGTGTAGAGAGTAACAGAAAAAGAGAGACCTTAAGACATCTAGGAAGAGAATTAGGCCATTCAGCCCATCAAGTCTGCACCGCCATTCCATCATGTCTGATGTATTATCCATCTCAACCCTGTTCTCCTGCCTTCAGCCCCTAACCTTTGATGCCCTGACTAATCAAGAACCTATCAACTTCTGCTTTGAATATACACAATGACTTGGCCTCCACAGCCATCTGTGGCAATGAAATCCACAGATTCACCACCCTCTGGCTAAAGAAGTTCCTCCTCATTTCTGTTCCCTGTATTCTGAGGCTGTGCCCGCTGGTCCTAGACTCACCCACTGCAGGGCTATAAATGCAATAAGATGTATATATTAAAAAAATGTTGAAAACTAGTACAAAAATAGTGAGGCAGTGGTCATGGGTTCAATGTCCATTTTAAATCTGTTGGCGGAGGGGAAGAAGCTATTCCTGAAAATTTGACTGTGTGCCTTTGGGCTCCTGTGCCACCTGCCTGATGGTAGCAGTGAGAAGGGGGCATGCCCTGGGTGATGAGGGTGTTTAATGATGGGCGCCTCCTTTTTAAGGCACCGTCTTTGAAGTTGTCCTGGGTGCTAAAGGAGGCTGGTGATGGAGCTGACGGAGTCTGTAACTTTCTGCAGCTTTTCCCGATTCTGTGCAGCTTCCCTCGCCCATACCAGACAGTGGTGCAGCCAGTTAGAATTCTCTCCATGGTACATCAGTCTAAATTTGCGAGTGTCTTTGGTGACATGCCAGATGTCCTCAAACTCCTCATGAAATACAGCCGCTGTCATTACCTCCTTTGTAATCGCAGGAAGTCGGACTGGAAAGGCTTGTTCTGCGTTGCACTGCAAAGCAAGTCTAGATGGATTCTGAGGTTGGTCCCCGAGAAGGGCTGCTCCCATATCGTTCTCATTCCCGGGGAGTAGCATTGGAACAGATCCGCAAGCAGATGCACGTTGTAGAGACTGAGCTCGCGACTCCCGATGGGGAAGGAGTTCCCCCCCTCTCCCAGCAGGCCGAGGCCCCTCTGCAGTTTCCTCGTGGAGGCTTGCTCGGAAAGGCCTCATTCGTCACAGAAATCAGGATTCAGATTTATTATTGCTGACTTAGATGACGTGAGATTTGTTTGTGGCAAAGGTGTGTTAACGTAAATTATGAACATAAAGAATCAGGATAAAAGTGAGGAATAAATGAAGGCTCTCGGCTCAAAACGTCGACTGTTTATGCCTCTCCATAGATGCTGCCTGACTTGCTGAGTTGCTCCAGCTTTTTGTGTGTTGCTCAGGATTCCCAGCATCCGCAGAATCTCTGGTGCACCAGAGAAGTAAGGAGGTAGTTTTGTGATTCAAGGTACAGGCACATTGAAGCAGTGAACTGCATCGTTTGAGTTGGTGACCATCATGCCCGAGGTTGTGCTGGGGGCAGCTTGCAAGTGCTGCCATGCATGCCAGCGCCACATAGCAAGCCCAAACAGCCTGGCAGTAGAACACAGAAACCAAGAAGCGTCAAAGCAAAAACAGCAAAACCAGCCCCAGACTCCCCTCCCATCCGCGCGCACATATTGTCCCAGCCTTCAGTGGACTCTAGCCTGCTCACAACGGGCTTCGATTTCCCCAGCGGACTTGTGGATTCAGATCTGGCCAACGGGCCTCAACCTCTAGACTTCTGGTCCTTGGCGTTGACTGCTGAACACCAGACCTCGAAATCCAGACTCGCCGATGGCGGGATGCTGAATACAGGTTTCTCCCTCAATCCGAAGGTGCAGCGTTCCTATGAAACTGTTTGTAAGCCGAAATGTCGTAAAGCAAAGGAGCAATTACCATTAATTTATATGGGAAAAATTTTTGATCGTTCCCAGACCCAAAAAATAACTAACCAAATCATACCGAGTAACACATAAAACCTAAAATAACACTGATATATAGTAAAAGCAGGAATATTATGATAAATGTACACCCTATATACAGTAGAAATAGTGTAGGTAGTGTAGTTTTATTTATCAATATCAGGAAAACAGCAAGCCAAAATCGATTTGGAGAAAAAAAATCGGTACATACACGCATGAGCAAACAACTGCCCGCACAAGGCTTCACGGTCATTGTAGTCTTTCTCTGGGAGTGGGCATCTTTTGCTTGTAAAAGCAAAAATCCTCTTTGGTTAGCGAAAACAGGTAGTAATGTAGGTCTGTCATAACAGCGAGTTGTCGTAAAGCGAACGTTGGAAAAACGGGGGGCACCTGTACTAGGACCTGAGCTCCGGTCTCACTGATTTGCCAGCCTGGCATAGTGAGGGCAGGCTATTGGACCTCGTACCTCTTGCCCACACGGAACTCCAACTCCGGAACCCACCGACAACTGGCTGACCCTCATCTGCTCTCTGCTGCTCTGAAATTGGACCGTGGATGTCCAACGTCCACGTCGCCCATGTTTGAGACTTAGGTTCTGGTGTGACCTCTGATTCCCCCACATACCTGTCCCTATACCCTAACCTGAGCCGTTCAGAAATCGGAAGGTGTTCCTAAAACTTTGAGTGTGTGTCTTCAGTTTCCTGTCCCTCCTCTCTGATGGTAGTAATGAGAAGAGGGCGGTGAGGAATGCAGTGATGGGTGCCACCTTTTTGAAGCCCTGACTTTGAAGATGGTGGAACTAGATACAACCACTACGTTAATGGGGCATTGAACAGGCAGGGTCTACTGTCTGTACAATGCGTCTTAATGCTGGCAAATGGATTTAGTGGAACTGGACAAAGGGGCTAGCTTGAAAGATTTGGGCTGAAGGGCCTCTCCCTCAGCTCTGTGAACACCTTACTCGTCTGAACATCTCGGGAATTGAGTCTTGGCCTTGTCGACCTTGACGTCAGCCCTGAATCTCCTGGGATCCCCCTCATTCCACTTCCCAACCCTGAGAATCCTGAGCTCCCCAGGCCCAAGTCCCATCAGGTCCTGCGGTACGGACGTTCTCCCCTCCCCCCACTTCCCTGACGCAGATCACTCGTGTAAACATTCAGGCATCCTGGACTATAGCAGCTAGGTACCGACTCCCGCTGTGACGCTGTCACAACCCTACCCCACCCAGGCGAGAACAGAGATCTCCTGCCCCCATCCCCACCCCGGGCTGAGGGGAGGAGAGGGAATAGCACTGGGGCAGGAAACAGGCCAGATCTGCTTCTGCGCCTGTGCTGTCGATGGGGTTTACTGTCAGCTGAGGCGCTGCCCACTTCCTTTCCCTCGGCCCCGAGGAGCAGCATTCGAGGCTCCGCAGTAGCACAGAGGTTAGCTCGTCTCTTTTATACCTTGTGGTGTCAGAGCTCAGAGTTCAAAATGTAAGGAGTTTGTACGTTCTCCCCGTGACCACCTGACTTCTCTCCGAGTGCTCCGGTTTCCTCCCACGGTC